>NC_047110.1:58386530-58616530 GCF_902500255.1 Thalassophryne amazonica
TTTGGCTGCAAATACAGCCTCAAGCCTTCTTGAATATGATGCCACAAAGTTGGTGCACCTATCCTTGGGTAGTTTTGCCCATTCCTCTTTGCAGAACCTCTCAAGCTCCATCAGGTTGGATGGGAGCGTTGGTGCACAGACATTTTAAGATCTCTCCAGAGGTGTGGGTAGAACATTGTGGAGAAATGTTATTGTGACAGGTGCAAAGACCTCTGTGGATTTGAATGTGAAACATGACCATGAGTGAAACAACGCAAGTGTCATTTCAAGGAATTAAAAAAACAATAATAATAATTCACATTTGTTGTATTATTTGGGGCAGCACATTGATTTGGCACATTTCCCTCCCCCCCAAAAAATCTTGAAAATTATATAATTGTACATTTTCCAATCTAAGTGCTGTAGTACAACCAGAGGGATCTCACTGATGTCTGATGTGAGTTTGGTGGAACTACAAACCATAAATATGACATTATTGAGTTTTCATCAAAGCATTCCCTTCCGCAGTGGTAATTTTTGATGGTGTTGACAGTAATATGTGTGTTTGTGTGTGTGTCTGTGTTTTCCCCTATTCAAGAGGCATTTTTTTGACAGGTGATACGGAAATGGACAAAATAAATGTGAAGACTATTGTTAATACAAATCAACACTTTTACAGCCAGTTTTCTTGAGGTAACTCTGCATGGACACATGAATATTTGTAAGTCACTGATTATGTCAGTGCATCACTTATTAAGAAACATAAACAGCATGGTACTGTATGGTAAATCTGTCTGGAGTAGACAGTTCTCAAAAAACTGAGTGACTCTACAAGAAGGAGACAAATGAGGGAAGCCACCAAGACACCCAGACAGCTCTAAAGGAATTAAAAGCTTCAGTGGCTTTGAATCTCAGTTTGGACCTTCATTACATATATCACAGAATTGTGAATAAAAAAGGGGGTGGGGGAAGTGAATTCTGGCTTAAATGTTGCTTACAGTGGTTGGCCTGTTGCATCAACATGAGATTGCTTCTGACCATGTACTTTGTGTATGGAGTTTTTCATGTTCTCCTCATGTTCGTGTGGGTTCCACCTGGGTGCTCCGGTTTCCTCCCACTTCCAAAGACATACAGGTTCGGTGGATTGATGACTCTAAATTAACTGTAGGTGTGAGTGAGCGTGTGACTGTGTGGGCGTCTGTCTATATGTGTCGGCCCTGTGAGAGACTCCAGTACCCCGCCTCTCACCCAATGACCCTTGCCCCCCCGTGCCCCTTAACTGGAAGAAGTAGCTTCAGACATTAGATAGATGAATGTTGTTTGTGGTGGTGGCACATTATTTAATTGTCAGAGGTAGATCAAAATTTTGTGCAACATGAGCAAAAGTTTGTTGGGCCTCGGCAGAGGGATGCATTTTCTGAGTGTCCTTTACTATTTGCCCTTTACTAAGAACATAAATTTTGTTTTGTAAGTTGGTTCATAATTTAGTATTTTTGTGCATTAACATATTTTTTTGTATCTTATTTTTGAAACTCAGAAAACTTTGGTATAAAACAGTAACAGCCAACTGCAAGGAATTCATTATTTAATTACTAACACATATTTGGACCCTGTCACACCTCTAATCTTAATCTTTAAACTCCCAGGAAGCCTGTCAGTGTTCTTCTGTTTACATTTTCATCATTCCATGCTCATTCAAATCTTTCTCCTAAATGTGTTTGTGTGGCGCGACATGGGTGCGGCAAAATGCGAACACCGGTGTAAAACAAACTGCTCCAGACCCTGAGAACTTGAGGTTTTGCTGAAGGTGGTGTGCGGATTTGCTGAAAGATTCCTGTTGCTAATTCCCAGATGCTGTCCGTCTCTCCTCTGTGTTTCCTCCCACTATCGCAGGTCATGATATTACCAGTTCTCTGGAGCCAGCAAACATCGACACCAGTATTCTGGAAGAGTACATCAGCAAGGAGGACGATAGCACTGACATGTCAGTAGGGACCTCAGTCCAACCTGGCAACCGAATTCCGTCACAACAACACACGCCAACTCAACCAGATCATGTTGTTACAAAAGATTTTGTTATTTCTGATAAGGCTAATCCCCCCATCCTCTATTTTCTTTCTTTCTCTCTCCCAGCTGTTTCTCAGAGGTCCACAGCACCCCAGGATTAAATTACTCATCTCCCCAGGCAGGAGTCTCCTCCTCTGGGGGGTTGGTGTGCAGCGTGAGCCCCCCTATTCCACTGCGGCAAGGAGCCCCTCCATCTGGGCCCCCTAACTGTCAGAACACCTACCCCCCAGGTCCACCTCCGAGCCTCCGACACAACTACCCCTGCCTGGGACCGCCGCAGCAGCAGGCTCACGTCAAACCTGAGCACAGAGGCCACTACGCTCCGGGGTGAGCGCTCCAAGATACCAGCATGACGGATAAGGTTCCAAGAAGCAGAATATGTCTGAGCTGACGCAAAGGAAAGATGCTGCTCACATTTTTAGACATGAAATCATGCAAAAATCTCACTAGATGACACAACAGTGGGGGGGGGGGGGGGGGGTTTATTTCAGACACAAACCTTTCTACAGTTCCATTATGCAATTAATACGTGATTTGAGTAAATAAAGTTTTAAGAGAGTCAAAGTACATCGTGTTACAAAAAAAAAAAATCTGATGCACATGATCCTGTGTAAAGAATGTCTACACTAATACTGATTCTGAAATAAAAATGTGTGCGGGACAACTTTCCAGCTTTACCACGGTACTGTTTGATTTAACACTGGTGCAATTAGAATGCTGAATTTTTGCATATTATATCTCCTGTGTTGTGTTTCTTTAGGACACTACCTGAGTCACCTCCAGACTCCAGCTCTGAGCCGTACTCACCTCAGCACTTGAATGGTAAGGAACAGATCTTTAACCTCTGAACGCGAAAAGAAAAAGTGTGAGACAATGATAGTACGAGTAGTACGAGTTCTATGTAGTATGAGTCACAGAACACATGATGATGATGATGATGATGATGATGATGAAGCTGATACTGTATCACTTATCAAAACCATGATAGAAAGTGCTTCTCTGAAAAATGGTGAGACCAACTAGAAAGCTACTCACCGGAGTAGATAGCTCTGCCGAGGCTGAACAATCGCACATCTACGAGGTCTGTTAGAAAAGTATCCGACCTTATTATTTTTTTCAAAAACCATATGGATTTGAATCACGTGTGATTGCGTCAGCCAAGCTTGAACCCTCATGCGCATGCGTACGTTTTTTCATGCCTGTCGGTTGCTTCATTCGCCTGTGAGCAGGCTTTGAGTGAGGTCTGGTCTACCCCTCTCATCTATTTTTTATTGCGAATAAATGTCTGAATGATTTGGATCTTTGCTGCATCAATTTTTTTCCAGAAACTGTAAGAGACCTCCAGGTGGACACCGTTTGAAAAATTAATATGGCTTTCAGGGATGATTTTGTGGGGATTAAACAGATTACGGGGTGTTACTGCCCCTTTAAGGACGGCCCACAACTGCTGAGAGAGCAGCGCGCTCCCAGCGCCGATGGACAGGCTGACACCCCGCACAAACAACCAGATCATTTCCAACGTGAAAGCTTTGTTGATCCGGGACCTCGTCTGACTTTCACAAAAAGACAGAAGATGTGGACATCAGCACTTTTTCCGGCACATTCCACCGTTACAGGAGTTTTTTTTCATGGAAAAAGAAGCGGAGGGACGCACCACGGAGCCGTTCATTACGCGGGACAAAACCACCTCGGTGTTGGTCTCACAGGACGGCTTAAAGGTGGATTTCAGACGGATTCTGGTTGCTTTCCAGTCGTGTGAATATCCAATTGTGATTGTGCATGAGCTGGACATGCCAGAACATGTCCTGTGAGGCTTCATCACGGCGTTTCTTTTCGCCATGCAGCTCCGCCGCGACGTGCGGAATTCCTCCGCCTTTGTTCCTCTTTCCATGACAAAAACTCCTGTAACAGTGAAATGTGCCGTTCATTTCTAAACTGGACGCTGTCTTGATCCGGTATGTCCTCTGACTAGCACAGGAATTGTGAAAAGACGTGGACATCAGCACTTTTTCCGGCACATTAAGACAGACGTGTGGAGGAGTTCGGCGCATCGTGGTGCAGCTGCTCAGCGCAAAGAAACGCCGTGATGAAGCCTCACGGGACATGTTGGGGCTTGTCCAGCTCAAGCTCAATTTCTTGGATATTCACACGACAGAAAAGCAACCGGAATCCGTCTGAAAGCCGTCCTGAGAGACCAACACCGAGGTGGTTTTGTGCCGCGTCAAGAGCGGCACGGTGGCGCGTCCCTCGGCTTCTTTTTCCATGAAAAGAAAAACTCCTGCAACGGTGGAATGTGCCGGAAAAAGTGCTGATGTCCACATCTTCTGCGTTTTTGTGAAAGTCAGACGAGGTCCCGGATCAAGAAAGCTTTCACGTTGGAAATGATCTGGTTGTTTGTGCAGGGTGTCAGCCTGTCCATCGGCGCTGGGAGCGCGCTGCGCTCTCAGCAGTTGTTGGCAGTCCTTAAAGGGGCAGTAACACCCCGTAATCTGTTTAATCCCCATAAAATTGTCCCTGAAAGCCATATTAATTTTTGGAACGGTGTCCACCTGGAGGTCTCTTACAGTTTCTGGAAAAAAATTGATGCAGCAAAGATCCAAATCGTTCAGACATTTATTCGCAATAAAAAATAGACGAGAGGGGTAGACCACACCTCACTCAAAGCCTGCTCACAGGCGAATGAAGCAACCGACAGGCATGAAAAAACTCACGCGTGCGCACGAGGGTTCAAGCTTGTCTGATGCAATCACACGATTTAAATCCATATGGTTTTTGAAAAAAATAATAAGGTCGGATACTTTTCTAACAGACCTCGTATATCTGTGTAGTTCTTATGAAAGAAAAAGAAAAAAACTCTTTTAATACAGTATCATATTGCTCTGAATAAATGATGATACTGATTATAAGATGACATGTTTTGGAAGACATGTTTTTGGAAAAATACTTTCTGAAATCCAAATCTTGTTTTTAATAAAGAAAATTAATTTATTCAAAAATAATGTCAATCAAAGCACATTTTATAGGCAGCCATTTGTTTATTTCTCGTTTTCAACCATGTAGTGACACACTGCTGCTTTTAGGTCCACTGTAAGTTTTTCTGACATAGCATTTTTAAGACAGTCTTTTTGAGTACACATCTTCTAATATTACATTCTGCAGGGTTGGTGACCAAGCACTTAGTGCATTTGTTTCCAATGCAGAAGGTTCCCTGTTCAAACAATACCCCTCCCATTCTCCATGTCTTGTGGAGTTGCATCAGGAAGGGTATCTGGTGTAAAACTTCCAATTTAACATGGAAAATCCACCTCAGATTTGCTGTAGCAACCCCAAGTGAAAACAAGGGAGAACCTGACGGCACTTCTAATATTACATTCTGGTAGATGGTATTTCTTGGCTGCTTGACAGTTGTTTGATGATGATGATGATGATGATGATGATAATGCATCTTAAAATTTACATTATAATTTCTCCTCAGTTGCTGGTTAACTTACCCAACATTTGGTCTATCCCATTTTCAGGAAAATCACTGTGTATATGTCATGCTGCACTGTAAGCTAATTAGAAGCTCATTAGCATTTATAAATAATTTCATTAGTATTAAAATGCATTTGAATTTGAATAATTGTAATGAGCTACAATGTGCGTCTTCTCATGACTTATATTAATGTCAAGAAAAAATATTTAACATCAAAGAAGCCAAAGTAGGTGTACGAGTGGTAATGTGGTCTGTGTTCAGGGTTCTTGTAAGAGTTCTGGCTGCTGATTGACATGTAAGAGTACAATCGTAACACAACGTGGATTACATTTTTACCATGTGTCAGCTAAGCAGTAAGCAGGGTATTGTTGCCACTGGCAAATGTGTGTCTGTGGACAAGATAAATCAAATATAGCTGGACAGAATTCCTTCAAACCTGGGAGGAATATTATTTGGATAGATATCTAGAGGTGATCAGATTTTGGAGTAGTTGGTCTGGTCAAAGGTCAAGGAAAACATGGCCTGAAAAATACCTTTTAATTTTTTATACATCTCAACAACCAAGAAGCTTGACTGGATTATCTAAAACATATATTGATAAGCAAAATATTTGCAATTTATTTATTTACTTCATTATGAAGTCACACAGATGTCTTATGATGATGTCATACATGGTCAAAAACAACATTACAGACATATGTATATTTACTGTTCATTTATATTGTGGTGTGTTGAGCACACAGGGTGTACATCAGCCCTCTGATTGCTTTCATCAAAGGAAGAGATTATAGACGCTCCATTTCTTGGTATACTGAGATGACTAAAGGAGGAGGAATGTCTCTGACTGACCGTAAACCAAAATAAGTTGGCAGTACTAAAAAATTGATAGGACAGATTACCTCAATTCTTTTGTTTATAAACTCAAATATAACAAGTTATTTGAACTTAAATATTTGACGTAAGTGTTATGAGTATCTTTGGGTATAATTCATGTACAACTAATGTACATATTTAAAACATGTAAATCCAACATACGTTTTTCCTGTTGTAGTTTGATTCCAGCATATATATCATCATCAAAGAAAGAAAGAAAGAAAGAAAAGAACATCTTATGAACTCCTAGATTAAGAGTCAGTTTTAAATCAGACATTTTGACCTTTAGCTTTCATCTTTATTTAACCAGGTTAGTCCAACTGAGATCTATATCTCTTTTACAAAGGAAACATGGACAACTATAAAGTTTCCAGTCCACCTAACCTGCATGTCTTTGGTTGTGGGAGGAAACCGGAGCACCCGGAGGAAACCCACGCAAACATGGGGAGAACATGCAAACTCCACACAGAAAGGCCACAGGTGGGAACTGAACCCATGACCTTCTTGCTGTGAGGCAACAGTTAACCACTAATCCACTATGCTGCCAAAGGGGAAAACAAGATATTTGATCCATATGTCAGCACAGCAGTGGTTCAGTTGATGGAGCATGTTGTTGGCAAACCAGAAGTTGGTGGCTCAAAAGTTGACTGTCACAGTGCAACATATGTTAGAATGATACATTATTCTGCTCATTTGTCAAATTAATCAAGTTCATTTTACCATTTTTACATCTGAGTTAACTAAAGTTGTAATTACTTATTTTTGAGTATATAAAATATACAAAAAAGCAAATATAAAAAAAGCAATCACTCACTTCAGGATTTTTGTAGGTGGTGGTTCTGCCAGCTTATTTGGAATTACAGTGCAAGTCACCACAACTCATCGCTGTTGTTCCAACACAAAGAAAATCAATAACTTTTACTCATGACTTTGATATGTGAAAACATCATAAAGAAGTAGAAACTCAAGTTCCATATATGAAGATACTGCAGCATGTAACAGTCAATCATATATCTCAATTCTTTGCATGTTTCAATATTTCAACATAAGATGAAGAGCGAGTGAACTCAAAGTCATTTCGTACTTGTTGCAATCAAACACCTGTGTTGATTTCGCCCATTAGTGTTTAGAAAAAAAGGTGTGGAGTAGTGTTATCTGATGGGCATCTGTCCAGTTTGAAACAATGGAAAATACCTGTAGCCAAGGTTGGAGGGAAAGTAGAACATAATGCAGTGAAGAAATGTAAAACGGACGGGTCAGCGCTGAGGAGTAAAAGCTACAGGAAAATCAATATTTGAAGTTGTGTTAAGGTTGGGCTTCATTCACATTATCTATCATGTGCTTTAGATCCTCATATGATCAGGACAATGACGCCAGAAAACATGTGTCACATGACTCCGACACCGCCCCTCCCACCACACGGGCACTATCCCAGCATGCATCGGGACATGTACCTGAAGCCTGAGCCCATGATAACGCAGTATCCTATTGGACCGGCCACAAGTGGAAGTGGAGATATGCAGCCGACACAGATGCTCCATCAGCTCCTGCAGCATCCTCAGGGGCAGGAGTGAGTCATCAAGATATAAGGGAGGGGGAGGGAGCTGTACAGTTTGTATGGAAGAGGCCGAATGAGGCGCGCAACTGAGCGTTTCCTTATCTCCCCACAGCGGAATCCCTGTTCACCAGACCAAGAAGAGGAAACACTCCGACTCACCCAACAGCACTCTCAATTCCCAAATCCTCACAGGTATCATCAAACAAGAACCAGGTAGGCAGGTGTTTTTCCTCCTCTCATCATCCCCCCATCCCAACTCGCCCTCAGTCCAAACCCTCAACATTTGTACAACTCTAAGAATATCATGCTCATTGTTCGGATGTCTCACATTTTTTATTCTTGATTGGCTGTCACAGGTTTAATGCAGGATGCAGAAAACAGCTTTTTGGATCCAAACTATCAGTGCATCAAATGGCAACCTCACCTGCAGAACAAGTGGACGCCGCTGTATGACGCCAACTGCAAAGAGCTGTGGGTGAAACTTCACTTTGGCACAAACTTTGCATCTTGAGGTCTTCCTTTCTTTGGGTCTGTTAGTGAAGCTGAGGGCTCGTAGTCGGCGATCACCTTAGTATTTCTTCTGCTTTCCTGTTTCTTAATGCTGATGAATTATACCTCAAGTGTAGTTTTTCTGGCCGAACGATTCTGTTTTCTTTTTCTCTCTGTCTGAGATGCGGCTGGATCCACATGCTGAATTGAATGATTTCTGTGGTGGATGCGGGACTAACCCTACTGTAGGAACAAATCTAACAAGTGGCTTGATGAAAACCCCCCTTCCCGGTGGACAGGGTGCCTGCACGGACTCTCATCAATTGTTGTTGCGTTGTGTTCTGTATTGTAAACATTTTTGGTAGAATGGCCTCAGCAGTGGGTCACTCCTTTGAGTCTGGTCTGCTTGAGGTTTCTTCCTCAGAGGGAGTTTTTCCTTACCACTGTCGCCTGTGTGCTTGCTCTGGGGGTTGGTAAGGTTAGAGCTTATTTGTGTGAAGCGCTTTGAGGCAGCTTTGTTGTGATTTGACGGTATATAAACTAAATAAATTGAAATTGAAATTGAAAAAGGAGAACAATTGTGTGTGAATAGCTGAAATCGTTCCAAAATGGCATTCCAAGTGATAGGAGTTATAATTGGGTAAATAGATCATTTAACAAATGCTACAGGGGGAGTGGAAGTGGAATATCAGGGTTGCAAAGGTCTATGAATTCCTCTGAGGTGAGCTGTGCGGGGGAGTGAGTCAGCGCAGGGTTTCAGCTCAGAAAGACAACGTGAGGCGGGGGTAGAAGGAGAAAGTAGCATACACCTACGTGTGCTCTTGGAATGCCAAAACAGAGACATACACATGGAGAGGGAGGTTGACATGAACTCACAAGATCTATTGAGATATGTTATCAGCACCACCTGGTTCCCCATCAAAGCTCATTTTAATTGTAGGCCTGTAGATGGACGGTAGTGGGTTGTTATCTTAAAGGTGTACACACATTCGATTCCTTAGACAAAGTTTACTTAATGTTGAAATCCAGTTATTATTCAGTGTCTTTATTTATGTAGCATGTCACATCATTGCAGCTATTTTTTATTGCTGGTAAAGTATTTATTTTGGTAGGATTTCATCATAAATACAGGGAGTTAGCTTGGTAGAACTTTGCAGATGACATGAAGAAGGATGGGCATGTGATCGACGCCCCATGCAAACTGGAACAAACTCTGGTTTTTAACCTTGATGTTGTCAATCCTTCAAATCAAATCAAATCAAATCAATTTTATTTCTATAGAGCCAAATCACAACAAACAGTCACCCCAAGGCGCTTTATATTGTAAGGCAAAAGCCATACAATAATTACAGAAAAACCCCAACGGTCAAAACGACCCCCTATGAGCAAACACTTGGCAACAGTGGGAAGGAAAACTCCCTTTTAACAGGAAGAAACCTCCAGCAGAACCAGGCTCAGGGAGGGGCAGTCTTCTGCTGGGACTGGTTGGGGCTGAGGGAGAGAACCAGGAAAAAGACATGCTGTGGAAGAGAGCAGAGATCAATCACCAATGATTAAAAGCAGAGTGGTGCATACAGAGCAAAAAGAGGTGAATGAAAAGAAACACTGGGTGCATCATGGGAAAACCTCAGCAGTCTAAGTCTATAGCAGCATAACTAAGGGATGGTTCAGGGTCACCTGATCCAGCCCTAACTATAAGCTTTTTCAAAAAGGAAAGTTTTAAGCTTAATCTTAAAAGTAGAGAGGGTGTCTGTCTCCCTGATCTGAATTGGGAGCTGGTTCCACAGGAGAGGAGCCTGAAAGCTGAAGGCTCTGCCTCCCATTCTACTCTTACAAACCCTAGGAACTACAAGTAAGCCTGCAGTCTGAGAGCGAAGCGCTCTATTGGGGTGATATGGTACTACGAGGTCCCTAAGATAAGATGGGACCTGATTATTCAAAACCTTATAAGTAAGAAGAAGAATTTTAAATTCTATTCTGGAATTAACAGGGAGCCAATGAAGAGAAGCCAATATGGGTGAGATATGCTCTCTCCTTCTAGTCCCTGTCAGTACGCTAGCTGCAGCATTTTGAATTAACTGAAGGCTTTTTAGGGAACTTTTAGGACAACCTGATAATAATGAATTACAATAGTCCAGCCTAGAGGAAATAAATGCATGAATTAGTTTTTCAGCATCACTCTGAGACAAGACCTTTCTAATTTTAGAGATATTGCGCAAATGCAAAAAAGCAGTCCTACATATTTGCTTAATATGTGCATTGAAGGACATATCCTGATCAAAAATGACTCCAAGATTTCTCACAGTATTACTGGAGGTCAGGGTAATGCCATCCAGAGTAAGGCTCTGGTTAGACACCATGTTTCTAAGATTTGTGGGGCCAAGTACAATAACTTCAGTTTTATCTGAATTTAAAAGTAGGAAATTAGAGGTCATCCATGTCTTTATGTCTGAAAGACATTCCTGCAGTTTAACTAATTGGTGTGTATCATCTGCGTAACAATGAAAATTTAAGCAATGCTTTCTAATAATACTGCCTAAGGGAAGCATGTATAAAGTGAATAAAATCGGTCCTAGCACAGGACCTTGTGGAACTCCATAATTAACCTTAGTCCGTGAAGAAGACTCCCCATTTACATGAACAAATTGTAATCTATTAGATAAATATTCAAATCATGATATAAGCATCAAATTCAGCACAAATACTCCTTAGACATTACTCTTTTGAAATAACTGACTGGCCACCTGAATTTTCAATAGGCAGCCAGGTAGGGGTCAAGTGAATAATTACACATGGGTCAAAATAAAAAGATGCGCCAATCATATTGAAAACTATACCAAATTATTTACCTGATCATAAAGATTTCAAAAAGGTATAGTTTGGACTATCTGTGAATGAATGTTATGGAGTTATGAGGTAAAACAGCAAGAATGGTGACAAAGGTCAGTTTCAGTTTGTACAGGGGTCAAAAGTTAAAGTTGTTCCAATTTTGGTCAAAAGTGAGGCAAATTATTAGTTGAGTTAACAGGGTTTTAAAAAGAAATAGTTTGGACCATGTGTCATGCGTAGTTATCATGTTACAGGGTGACATGTGTCACATGTCACAGAATCCAATGAATGTTGACCTTGTTTGACCTTTTCTTTGGAGACCAAACATTCAACACAGAAGTATTCCATTTATTCATCCTATTAGCTCAACTAATAACTTGCATCACTTTTTTACCTTTTGGAATGTTTGTGATCAGACAAATAATGTGGTGTAGTTTTCAATTTGTTTGGAGCATTTTTAAATTTTGACCCCTGTGTAATTCTTCACTTGACCCCTACCTGGCCGCCAATTGAAAATTCAAGTGGCCAGTTGGTTTTTTTCAAGAGTAATGTCTAAGGTGAATTTGATGCTTGTATCACCATTTGAAGGATTGGTTCAGTTATCTGCACTACTTCTTGTGGCCACTGAAAAGACAAACACGGACAGGATCCCCACAAGTCTTCTGTCAGTGAGGGTTTTGCTCGTCTGCTTCCAACAGGAATGAGCCCCCCATCGATAATCAACTTGTAAAAAAAAATAGAGCACCTATTGCCTCACTTTCCCAAGTAAAATTAAATGTAAAATCCAAGCTTATTTGTGCAAATATATTCCATTAACACTTACATTCTTTGTAAAACAAGCATGAGTGCACATGCATTCTTCTTTCCTCATGTAACCCATTGTTCACATTCTGTTCTCTGGTCCGTAGTCCAATGCCGACCTATCGAGTTGACGCTGACAAGGGCTTCAACTTCTCCTTGGCTGATGATGCTTTTGTTTGCCAGAAGAAAAACCATTTCCAGGTCACAGTCTACATTGGCATGCTAGGTGACCCCAAGTACATCAAGACAAGTGAAGGCTTGCAGCCCATCGATTGCTTCTATCTCAAGCTCAATGGCGTAAAGGTAAACGAAGGTGGGGCACTGAACATACCACAGTGATGAACTGATGGCATGTGTGTATGTTATTTCTTTGAATGACTAGGTAGAGGCAATGAACCAGTCCATCAGTGTGGAGCAGTCACAGTCTGACCGCAGCAAGAGACCCTTCAAACCAGTGCTGTGAGTCTCAACACTGCCACCGAGACTCAAACACAATGTTCACTCTAACAGGAGGTGTGTGAATATTTATTTAGTTATTTATTTATTTGGTTCTACAGGGTAACTTTGCCCCCAGAGCAGGTCACTAAGGTCACAGTGGGACGGCTCCACTTCAGTGAGACCACAGCAAACAACATGAGGAAGAAGGGCAAGCCAAACCCCGACCAGAGGTGACAGATGTGCATGTGCAGTCAATACATTTTGGCTGCAGTGGTCACTTTTACATTTGATGCATTTTTTTTTTTTTTTTTGCCCTGCAGGTATTTTATGCTGGTTGTGGCGTTGCACGCTCAGTCCCACAGTCAGAGCTACACTGTGGCTGCTCACGTGTCTGAGAGGATCATCGTCAGGGTAACGTCAGGCCATGTCTGTCTACCTCCTACATCAATCATATTTTTGCACAACACTTATGAATGTAACGCTTTTCTCCCGAGCTGTTGCTTGCAGCTTTCTGAAGTCACTTTCCATTGAAAAAACATTGTTCTAATCTCAACATCTGTCTTCAAATGTGTCTGTTGCTCACTTATGCTCTTTATCAAACTGACAATGCAAAATAATTTAGGAGAATGTAGCAAAAATGAAAAGGCACAATGGTTCCTTTGCTACATGTGGACCTGATTCATTCACCAAATCTACTGAACTAACCTCAACCAGAGAAAAGAATTTTTAAAAAGCGTAATGTACTATATTGTGCATGTGTGCCTGCATGCCTTTCCTTCAGCGTTATGTAATATCTAAGGAGCTGCTGGTTGTATGGCCTAAATTTTGGTGTTAAATTTTTGAAAGATACACATTTCCATAGACTCTAATGGTATGCTTCATCAGAAAATGATAACTGCTGAGAACCGCTGAGAGTGGATCATAGCTTTGAGAGATTGCCAGTTCTATTTGATCCAATTGGACACTTTTTAATGTCAGTGCAGTGCCCCCCCCCCCCCCCCCCCCCACCCACACACACACACACACACACACACACACACACACACATTTCAGCAACGGGAAAGTTGATATCGATGGAGTTAAATTTGTCTCATTAATACCTGCAAATGCATTAATCTACAAATAGTCCTTGATTTGCACGTGTTTTGCTATCCACAAACACAAATTTCCAATTTGTAATAACTTGCATGTTGGTTTTTACAAATAAATGTGTATTTGTAAATAT
This sequence comes from Thalassophryne amazonica, assembly GCF_902500255.1. Taxonomy (NCBI): domain Eukaryota; kingdom Metazoa; phylum Chordata; class Actinopteri; order Batrachoidiformes; family Batrachoididae; genus Thalassophryne; species Thalassophryne amazonica. Next base: position 58,400,265 of record NC_047110.1, read on the forward strand.
ATATTTTTTCATTTGTAAAAAATAGGCATTTTCAAAACTGAAAATTCTGTTTGTGAAGTCTGATTCAGCATTTGTGGATCACCGATCACACGCATTCATCACTTTGCTCAGTTACACAATATTGAGACATTCTGAGCACAAGCCTGCAGTTGAAATTAACAAATATATAGGTCTCTATTCACATTTCCATCCAATAGATGGCAATGTTGTTCTATGCATTTTGACTGGGGGAAGTGATCAGACGGAAACTCAGAAAATATAATTTCCCATAATGCCTTTTCACACGTGTGTCAGTTAACACGCAAGCCTTCAGAATAAGCGCGTTCCTTTAAAAGATATGTGCAATATTTTCACTTTATAAAAATGACAGAGTTGCCGTTAATGTCAATAAACTGTCCGGAATTAGTTTTGTTTGAGCCAACAAAACCATGAGTGAAACTGTTTGTTTGTTTGTTTGTTTTTTCTGGAATTTCACTCATAGTTTATGGATAGTTTATGGACTATCCATTTGCAGGTATTAATGAGACCAATTTAACTCCATAGATATCCATCACAGAAATGCTTGCAACAGAATGTAAAGCACAAGGAAAATGACTTTGTATGTTGGGAATTAACACCAAAATCACAACTATACAACCAGTCCCAAAATCTACTTGGGGAAAGCTTGTTATGTAGCAGGACATGCACCACAACACTGGTTTTACTGAATGAATTGCTAAACTGTTATTCACTGATTTTCAAATAAAAACCTAAAAGCTATAAGGTATAATATAATTTAGTCAAAGGTACAATTATACAGAATATTTGACTAATTAAACGTTTTAAAAATATCTGAACAACAGTTTGTCTGTACATCTTTTCCCTTATGCTTGTGTATCAGGCATCCAACCCAGGCCAGTTTGAAAGTGACAATGAGGTTCTATGGCAACGTGGCCAACTGCCAGACTCAGTCTACCATCACGGGAGAGTCGGCATTAATACAGACCGGCCGGATGAGGCGCTCGTTGTCCACGGCAATGTGAAAGTCATGGGATCCCTGGTACACCCGTCAGACATCAGGGCCAAAGAGAACGTGCAGGAGGTCAGGATGATACTCAGCGTGTACATGTGCACATGGATGTATGTTTCCAGTGCCTGTCAGTTTGTGCCTCATGTATTTGTTATGCAGTCTGTGCAGTACACCCCTGAGGTTTTTATTTCTCCATTGTACTTAATCCAAACATCAGCTCTTCATTGTGTACATGCTGTCTATGTCTGCATACGTGATGTGATTGTCATTCTGTCTGTGCATAGGTGGATACCACAGACAATTTGAAACGGATTTCTCAAATGAGGCTGGTCCATTATCAGTACAAGCCAGAGTTTGCTGCCACCGTGGGCATAGAGAACACTGCAGAAACGGGTAAAATCCTGTGCCACTTAATCAATAACCTCTGCTTCACCTTCGCCTCTTTGTTTAACTTATTAACTCATCTCATACCTTCGTGCCAAAAATAATAATAGAAGGGCCCCATTCACACATAGCACAAATAAATAGGAATCAGGGCGAATCATGACCAAATAGCCCGCACGACAACATTAAGCCGATGTCGGGAGGGACACACAGGCATGAACGATCCCACTGCAATGGTGTCGTGCATGCTCGTGTGCATGCACGACACCATTGCAGCGAGAACACAGTGTGAACAGCTGGAGCATGTGGAACCACATTGCGCAGCTGCTGTGGAAAAAAAAAACATGCCACCCACAGGATTCGAACCTGCAATTTACAAAAGCTCTGATTGCCAGATAGAAACTTTACCACTGCGCTACCATCACTGTCCTGTAAAAGGTGTGTAAAACGCCTGAAATTAACAAGGAGAAAAAGGTATTTAAAAAAAAAAATAAAACCACACACCATAAAAAAAACACTACATTTTATTGAATCTCTCTTATCAAGCAGGCATTAGAAGTATGAACCATCTGTTCCTCTGTAGATGACCCATGGTCACAGACATACAGTCATAACATGACATGAATGAAGCAGTGTGCTGTTATCATGTCCACACATCTGCTGGCCCGGCGTGTCCTGTGGATGGCGTGCCACAGGACAGACACGAGTCATGTGGACCAGAGCTCATGTGGGTGACATGACATTCAGATCGCCGGCTGCGTGTTATGATCTGATGGTCCGTTTCACCTGGGGCAGCCTGTCAATGTGCCCGCCGTGCGCTCGCTCGCTGCAGCCCGTGGCAACAGCGATATATGTTTTTATGTATGTCCACATGAGGACAGCAAGCAGACACACGCGCGTCACAGTGGACAGTTGTAAGTTCATGTCCGTCAAAACACGGTATGTGTTCCCCAGCTGGGAAGCCCAGAACCAGAGATCTCAACAGCTGCTGCTGTAGGCGGACACACCCCGTCAGTTCAGCGCACACACCAATGTATCACTCTGTTTCTGTGTTGTGTGAACATTTTTTTTGTTATGTAATTGTGTTCATAGGTAGTGTCGTACTTATTCATATCCCTGTCCTGGCTGTGGTCTCTGTGTTTTTAATGTGACACGTCGTGTGCACTGAGCCGTCATTTGTGACTCTTGTCAGCAGCTGGGAGGTGCTTCCCCGTGCTGTGTGCACTCAGACATGGTGGTGCGGCCCCACATGTGATCATGTCTGTACATACATATATGCATTTTATGCAAGTGTGCGCAAAACACACATACGCCACATGTGTAGGGGGATGGGGGGTGGTGGCACAAAAAACACACAAGCCACTTGTGTTTTCGGGGGAGCAAGGGGGGCACAACACGTGCACATGTGTGAGACACATGCACCATGTGTGTTGCTTTTTGCAACGCCACACTCATGGGGGCACTTAGACCAATTTCACATCCAGCTCAAAAGTGATTGTCTGCTCACTGTTTTTGTGCTAACAGTGTGAATGCCCACACATTTTCTAAGTGTCCAGCGAGCGGTGTTGGATGTTCATGTGTGTCACCTGGAATTTGGGTGACACCTGCTGCGAGAGGGATTGAATGGGCACACTCTGTCTTTCAGCCGCTAGTGTGCGCAAATAGTTGTAGCGACGTGTACAAGGCGCTGGAGGCAGCTCTGAGTTTCCATGAATGGCATGCAATTCCTCCTTCGTTGAGTTGGCTTAAATCGTGTTATGTGTGAAGGGGCCCTAAATAATTTCAGTATAATATTGAAATGTATATTGAGAAATATTTTGAAAAGTTTTTGGTTTTTGTTTTTGTTTTTGTTTTTTGGATTGTTGCTGTGATAAATCCCTCATGGACACTGTTGCACTGTGGACTACTTTGTCTGTGCATACTGACCTCTGCCTGCTATCTGACAAAGATTAAAGTCTTTCTCATGAAAACTTTCCCGGTCAGTTAACTGGCAAATTGTGTCCAAACATTTGACTGGTACTGTATACAAATAACTCACCTTATTTGTTTAATCCATCACCAGCTGTACGCAAGGATGCAAAAAGTCCACACATCGTGCTCCAAAGTGAGCTCCCATGATTCAGAATAACAGTGGTGTAGCAGTCATAAAAACTAGTGTAACCACTTTGTGCATAGCGTTCCGTGCATAAATTACTGTAAATTGAAACTTTAGCATTAAACTGACGATTTACAAATTAAATATGTTAAAGGGAAGTCCAGAAGGAAATGCTAGCATTTTGCTGTTTAAGACATAGCAACTGAGGCAGTATGAAATTAGATGAAATTAATATTCCATTGAATAGATGTTGTCATCTGGATGAACCCATTCAGATAATGGCTGCACAATGGGCTATCTAGTTCTAAATATCCCTTGGGCCAAAACTTTGACATTGGCCTGTGATTTTGTCTTTTAACCAATTTTCTTAAAGTCACATCACCACCACCTGTGCTGCCACACGATGCAATACAATACGATATACTTTATTATCCCAAAAAGGGAAATTCATCTTGGACTCATATACTGCATGCAATGCATGATAAAAACAGTTAAGAAAAAACACCATAAAAACAATAAAATCCATAAAAACAATAAAAACAATAATTGTTGTGTGGGCCGCCCGAAGAGGAGGTACTGCTGGCCTACGCCAGAGGGCGCCCTGCCTGTTGTTGGGTTTCAGGCACTAGAGGGCGCAGTGGCCACCCAGGAGCCAGGACTGACAGGTGTCAGTAATCATCATCAGCTTCACTATAAAAGCCTGGAGGAGACACCACATCTCTGCCGAGATATCAGCTTACCTCACAGGTAAACTGCTCAGCCGTTTTTGTGTCTTTCACAGACAGTTTTTGCTTCTGTATTGTTTGCAGTCGTTTCTGTGAGTGCTTGCAGCTGGAGGCTGGGTTTGTGGTTCGTGGAGGGCTGACGTCTTCGCTCCCCACGCCAAACTTTGATAAGTACTCACTAATACTGCATGTGCCGGGTTTCTGGATTGGAGGTGGAGGTTTTCCCTCCGTTGGAAACTAAAGACTGTTTTTTGCTGACTGTTTGCTGGGTGTGTGCTCACACCCACCCTTAACCTGTTTTTGTTCCTGCCAGCAGTACCGGATCTGACAGCTGGAAGCAGAGGCCACCTGGGGACTCGGGACTTGGCGGCTTCGGTCTACTGCAAGTCTTTGTTGGCAGTGGAACCTTGTGGGCCCCGGCTCTCCTCTGGATAGGCGTCTCCTACCCTCGGGCCTGCCCACACGTCATTTATTGTATCTTGTGATTGATTGTCTAAAAGCAGTATTCGACCTGTTGTGCACATTTGCCGCAATAAATTGTATTTATTGGATTATCTATTGACCGTTCATTTGCGCCCCCTGTTGTGGGTCCATGCATTACACTTTCCCCAACAGGATATCTCGGCCAACGTCATGGATCCCGAGGGGCACAACCTACCCGTTGAACAGTCAATGGAGACGCAAGGTGCACAGGCTTCTGCAGGAGGAATAATGGGTGAGTTGCAGCAATACTTGGCCGCCTTCACTGCTTGGTTGGATTTGGTAACCGAGCAGAATGTACTACTCAATCGTAGGTTGGAGGCTCTCACCGCATTGGTGGAAGCGCGTGCACAGGGGACGGCTGCTGCTCCTCCTCCTGCCGACCTGTTACAGAACAGGGACCCTCCAGTGGTCGTTCAACGGACCCCCCCCCATCCCCTGAAGCATACATAAGTCCCCCGGAGCCGTACGGAGGCTGTGTAGAGACGTGCGCGGACTTCTTAATGCAGTGCTCGCTCGTCTTCGCTCAGCGTCCAGTAATGTACGCGTCAGACTCCAGCAGGGTGGCTTATGTTGTCAGTTTGCTTCGAGGTGAGGCACACTCCTGGGCTACGGTGCTTTGGGAGCAGAATTCACGGCTCCTAATGACATACACTGGGTTCGTACGGGAATTCACACAAGTGTTTGATCACCCTAATCGAGGCGAATCTGCTTCAACTCTGCTGCTGTCCATTCGACAGGGGCGTCGGAGCGCTGCAGAGTATGCAGTCGACTTCCGTGTCGCGGCCGCGAGGGCCGGCTATAATACGGTAGCGCTCCGCGCCGCCTTCGTAAATGGACTGTCTTCGGTCCTGAAGGAGCACCTGGTGGGTAGAGATGAGCCGCGGGATTTAGACGGGCTTATTGATTTAGTCATACGTTTAGACAACCGATTGGAAGAACGTCGACGGGAGCAAGACGAAGGACATGGCCGGGCACGCGCCACCCCTCTCCCTTCCCGGTCCGAAGCAGCCCCGCCTTCCCCACGCTCCAGAGCCAGAATGCTCCATGTGACGACAGCTCCCCCTGCTGACGAAGCTATGGACACGAGCAGGGCCAAAATAAAATTAGAAAACAGACAGAGGAGGCTGGCCCGCGGAGAGTGCTTTTTCTGCGGCTCTAATGAGCATTTGCAGAAACAATGCCCCAAGCGGTTAAACACCAATGCTCACCCTTAGAGACTGGGCTAAGGGTGGGCCATAACACACATACGGGTAATGCACGAAAATCCGCACAAATCCCAGTTGTGATCCTCTGGGGGGATTTAACCCTGCAAGCCCCAGCACTAATCGACACGGGGTCAGAAGGGAATCTGCTAGATAGCAGATGGGCTAAAGAAGTAGGGCTCCCTCTAGTGGCCCTTCCTTCACCAGTAAGGGTACGGGCACTAGATGGCACCCTCCTTCCACTAATAACACACCAGACACAGCCCTTAACACTGGTTGTGTCTGGAAACCACAGGGAGGAGATCATGTTCTTCGTAACACCTTCTACCTCCAGGGTTATTTTGGGCTATCCATGGATTAGTAAGCACAATCCCCGGATCGATTGGCCGTCTGGGGTTGTGGCTCAATGGAGCGAAACCTGCCACCGGGAGTGTTTAAGATCCTCGGTCCCACCTGGTGTGACTGCTAAAGAGGAGGTTTGTGGGCCTCCCAATCTCACGGCGGTGCCAGCTGAGTACCACGATCTTGCTGACATTTTCAGCAAAGATCTGGCACTCACGCTTCCCCCGCATCGACCGTATGATTGTGCCATTGATTTGATCCCAGGTGCTGAGTTTCTGTCCAGCAAACTGTACAACCTCTCACGCCCCGAGCGCGAATCGATGGAGACCTACATCCGGGACTCTTTAGCTGCCGGGTTGATCCGGAACTCTTCCTCCCCATTAGGTGCTGGTTTCTTTTTTGTGGGCAAGAAGGACGGCGGACTTTGTCCATGCATTGATTTTAGAGGGCTGAACGAAATCATGGTTCGCAACCGATACCCGTTGCCCCTATTAGATTCAGTGTTCACGCCCCTGCATGGAGCCAAAATATTTATAAAATTGGATCTTAGGAATGCGTATCACCTGGTTCGGATCCGGAAGGGAGACGAATGGAAGACGGCATTTAACACCCCGTTAGGTCACTTTGAGTACCTGGTCATGCCGTTCGGCCTCACTAATGCCCCCGCGATGTTCCAAGCATTGGTAAACGACGTCTTGCGGGATTTCCTGCATCGGTTCGTCTTCGTATACCTAGACAATATCCTCATCTTCTCCCCGGATCCTGAGACTCATGTTAAGCATGTACTTCAGGTCCTGCAGCAGTTGTTGGAGAACCGGCTGTTTGTGAAGGGCGAAAAGTGCGAGTTCCACCATACTTCTTTGTCCTTCCTGGGGTTCATCATCTCCTCCAACTCCGTTGCCCCCGATCCAGCCAAGGTAGCGGCGGTGAGAGATTGGCCCCAACTGGCAAGCCGTAGGAAGCTGCAACAGTTCCTCGGCTTCGCTAATTTCTATCGGAGGTTTATCAAGGGCTATAGACAGGTTGTTGGTCCCCTTACAGCCCTGACCTCCCCAAAAGTTCCCTTCACCTGGTCGGATCGGTGCGAAGCCGCGTTTAGGGAGTTGAAACGTCGGTTCTCTACTGCGCCAGTTCTGGTGCAGCGCGATCCTAGCCACCAGTTTGTTGTGGAAGTAGATGCCTCTGACTCAGGGATAGGAGCCGTGCTGTCACAGAGCAGGGAGTCCGATAAGGTTCTCCACCCCTGTGCCTATGTCTCCCGCAGGTTGACCCCGGCAGAGCGGAATTATGACGTCGGCAATCGGGAGCTCCTGGCAGTGAAGGAGGCCCTGGAGGAGTGGAGACACTTGTTGGAGGGAGCTGTGGTTCCATTCACGGTTTTCACTGACCATCGGAACCTGGAGTATATTCGGACCGCTAAGCGTCTGAACCCCAGGCAAGCCCGTTGGTCTCTATGTTTTGGACGTTTTGACTTCAGGATCACCTATCCCCCCAGGACCAAGAACCAGCGGTCAGATGCACTGTCCCGGGTGCATGAAGAAGTCAAAACGGAGCTGTCGGATCCACCAGAAAACATCATCCCGGAGTCCACTATCGTCGCCACACTGATGTGGGACGTGGAGAACATCGTCAGAGAGGCCCTGACGCGTCACCCGGACCCCGGCGGTGGACCACCTAACCGTTTGTACGTCCCACCAGACGCTAGGACTGCAGTTTTGGACTTCTGTCATGGTTCTAAGCTCACCTGCCATCCAGGGGTGCAAAGGACCGTGGCAGTTGTCCGGCAGCGGTTCTGGTGGGCGTCTTTGGAAGCCGACGTCCGGGGGTATATCCGGGCCTGTACCACCTCTGCCAGGGGCAAGGCAGTCCACCAACCGGAGAAGGGACTCCTCCAGCCGCTGCCAGTGCCTCGTCGCCCCTGGTCCCACATCGGCCTGGACTTCGTCACGGGTCTCCCTGTGTCCCAGGGAATGACAACCATCCTGACGATAGTGGACCGGTTCTCCAAGGCGGCCCACTTCGTGGCCCTCCCGAAGCTCCCGACGGCCCAGGAGACTGCAGACCTCCTGGTCCACCACATCATACGTCTGCATGGTATCCCTGCGAACATCGTCTCGGATCGTGGTCCTCAGTTCTCCTCGCAAGTCTGGAGGAGTTTCTGTAGGGAACTGGGGGCCACCGTGAGCCTTTCGTCCGGGTACCACCAACAGACCAACAGACAAGCAGAGTGGGCTAATCAAGAGCTGGAACAGGCCCTACGGTGTATGACCTCCGCACACCCGACGGCCTGGAGTCAACATCTGGCCTGGATCGAGTACGCTCATAACAGTCAAATTTCATCAGCAACGGCCTCTCCCCATTTGAAGCGTGTTTGGGGTACCAGCCCCCATTGTTTCCGGCTGTGGAGGGAGAGGTCGGGGTTCCCTCGGTCCAGGCCCACCTCAGGAGGTGCCGTCGTGTGTGGCGAACAGCCCGCTCTGCCCTGCTGAAAGCCCGGACGAGGGCGAAGAGCCATGCAGACCGCCGAGGCGCCCCAGCCCCAGAATATCAGCCCGGGCAGGAGGTCTGGCTGTCAACAAAGAACTTTCCTCTCAACACGGAGTCACCCAAACTGATGGACAGGTATATCAGACCATTTAAGATCACCAACATCATCAGTCCAGCCGCAGTGAAGCTGAAACTCCCAGCTTCACTGCGGATCCATCCGGTTTTCCATGTCTCCAAAATCAAACCATACCACACCTCGGACCTTTGCACCCCCGGACCAGCGCCACCTCCTGCCCGCATCATCGACGGCGACCCTGCATGGACAGTCCGCAGGCTCCTGGATGTTTGCCGGAGGGGTCGGGGTCTCCAATATCTGGTGGACCTGGGAGGGTTACGGACCTGAAGAGCGCTCCTGGGTGAAGAGGAGCTTCATCCTGGATCCGGCCCTCCTGGCCGAGTTCTACCAGCGACACCCCGACAAGCCTGGTCGGGCGCCAGGAGGCGCCCGTTGAGGGGGGGGTCCTGTTGTGTGGGCTGCCTGAAGAGGAGGTACTGCTGGCCTATGCCAGAGGGCGCCCTGCCTGTTGTTGGGTTTCAGGCACTAGAGGGCGCAGTGGCCACCCAGGAGCCAGGACTGACAGCTGTCAGTAATCATCATCAGCTTCACTATAAAAGCCTGGAGGAGACACCACATCTCTGCCGAGATATCAGCTTACCTCACAGGTAAACTGCTCAGCCGTTTTTGTGTCTTTCACAGACAGTTTTTGCTTCTGTATTGTTTGCAGTCGTTTCTGTGAGTGCTTGCAGCTGGAGGCTGGGTTTGTGGTTCGTGGAGGGCTGACGTCTTCGCTCCCCACGCCAAACTTTGATAAGTACTCACTAATACTGCATGTGCCGGGTTTCTGGATTGGAGGTGGAGGTTTTCCCTCCGTTGGAAACTAAAGACTGTTTTTTGCTGACTGTTTGCTGGGTGTGTGCTCACACCCACCCTTAACCTGTTTTTGTTCCTGCCAGCAGTACCGGATCTGACAGCTGGAAGCAGAGGCCACCTGGGGACTCGGGACTTGGCGGCTTCAGTATACTGCAGGTCTTCATTGGCGGTGGAACCTTGTGGGCCCCGGCTCTTCTCTGGATAGGCGTCTCCTACCCTTGGGCCTGCCCACACGTCACTTACTGTATCTTGTGATTGATTGTCTAAAAGCAGTATTCGACCTGTTGTGCACATTTGCCGCAATAAATTGTATTTATTGGATTATCTATTGACCGTTCATTTGCGCCCCCTGTTGTGGGTCCGTGCATTACACTTTCCCCAACAAATAATAATCCCATCCAATATAAGCACCCCACATAAATATAAATATGACACAACAACCGACAATATAACAGACAATCCCCCCCATATTGCACACTTCCCGTAACAATAAATACTATGGAGCCATCACACAGTTCTGCCGCCTTACGCAATCTTATTCAAAAGTCTGATAGACATCGGCACAAATGACTTTTTAAAACGGTTCATCTTAAATTTCGGAATGCTATACCACCTACATGAAGACAAGAGTTTGTATTCTTTATAGAGGATGTGTGAGGAGTCAGTCATATCCTCTGAGCGTGCCTGAGAACAGCCTGGTCATACAAAGACTGCAGGCCCTGATATTCCTTCCGTCCCATCACCTTCATGGCAGCATGGATCAGACAACTGAGTTTGGTTTTTAATTGCACAGTGAGGTTACCAAACCACACTGATATCCCAAACCTTATCAAGCTTTCCAAGACAGCTTGGTAGAATATAAACATAATTCTCTGGTCCACACCAAAAACTGAGTCTGCATTAAAAAGTATAGTCCCTGCTGGATTCGAGAATACAGACTATCCACATGGACCTTCCAGCACACACTGCAAAAGGTCTGTTGGATTTACATGACATCCATGACATCACTAAGCCGCCTTGGGTCCTAGATGGCAACCACCTAGGCAGACAACCTGTCCATCCCAACATCTCTAAAATAACCATCTATCTGACACAGCCAGGTGAAGTGTGGGCCTCCCGTTGACCTTCTCCAGCCACTGGATTCCTTAACACTCAAGCAATATGCACCAAATCATGCATGACATACATGACACATGGCCAAAATGTCAAAGCTGGTGCTCCCTCACAGTGCAAGTGATACTCCTCATCTTAGTCTCGGACCTAAGTAACCGCTCGGTTTATACCAACATTCTAGTGCTACCCTAGGGTGGACCTCTACAGTATGCCAAAAATAAAAATGTCACTTTCTTTAGGTGCTTCCTGACAAAATTGTTCATCTTGAAGAGAAAATGTTTTGTGCAAAATTTTATTTTGATACGACTATTCTAACCACTGCCACACACGGGGTGGAAATTGCAATGGTTGAGCATATTAGCGCAAACCAGCAATAGTAATGTACTTGTTCGCAAATGAAATACAAACTGAAACCACAACCCGGCTTTCTCCTTTAACTGAACACACAGGAGAGATAAAAAAGTGTTACATGTCACTGTCCACCTATTTAGTGAAAACAAACAGTCATGGGGAGTGGCGTTTGGTTTCGATTTTCTTCGCCTCCGAGAACTGATCGTCGATGCCACTCAACAACTTGCAGCAGGTATTGGTGCTGTTGTTCATCCTTTGTTAGGATCTGATTGTAATCCTGGATAAGTGCAACTCTTCTCTCAGCAAAATCATTGACAGCAGCAACGTTATCCAGGACCTGCTGTGACAACTGGAATGACGGGTCATCCCCCCACTCTGAGGGGTCCTTGAAGAGAAAGTTCACATTGACGATGAATGCCTCAAAAAATGCGACCTGTGGCAGATGTAACAAAATCTGCCACTAATGCCACAAATGAACAAACTCAAAATGTCACTCGCATGTCACAAAAAACAGGAGTCGGAAGTAGGAAGCAGTAGTTAATATTTTTCAAATCTCATGAAATTACGAACCAAAAAATGAAGAAGCGCCTTGAAAAGGTGAAGATTGTTTTTCAGGATCACCCTAGTGTTACCCAAGGATCCTCCGAATGGACCTAGTACAAAGTTGGGTTTTATTAATTTCTCTGCCAAAAAGGTCATGCTTTCTTCAGCATCTATTTGTGTAAAATCTAACAAACCATTTTAACCAAAATGAACAAAAAACTGTGTCTGTGGCCTGGAATATAGACCATTATATTTTTGTACAGATCTGCTGCTAGACAGGGTGTGTTAACAGAACCAAATCTGACAAAACCTGTAGAAATATTTTAAACTGTTCTTGAATATATGCCAGTAAAATTTGGCAGATGCAGGAACAATAAATATTTTTATAACGTTGCAACACTTTGGGCGTGAATGGAAACCCCTCTTATACACATTACTGTTATGTATCTGTATCTGGTTTTTGGCTGCTTTTCCCCCTCATTTCAGCACTTGTTATATCCACCTGCAGGAGTGATCGCTCAAGAAGTTCAGCAGATCTTGCCTGAAGCAGTGAAGGAAGGAGGCGACGTGGTCTGTGCCAACGGAGAAACCATTCCCAACCTGTTAGTCGTCAACAAGGTAAACACGCACACAGCTACATCGCACGCAGACGTTGACTCTTCACCGTGCTAACAGCTCGGATTCCTCTTAAAGGAACGTATCTTCATGGAGAACGTGGGAGCGGTGAAGGAGCTGTGTAAACTCACAGACAACCTGGAGACGCGTATTGATGAGTTGGAGCGCTGGAGCCGCAAACTGGCAAAACTCAGGCGTCTTGACAGCATGAAGAGCACCGTGAGTGGCGGCACTGTGAGGTGAGTGTAGACAATCACGCACACATGGACATGATTGGCATTATTTGAAGATGATTAATCTATGGTTGCTGTTGTTTACTACATGTAGTCAGTCCGGAAGTTATTTTAGCAGGACAGGAAGTGGCCCACTAAAGAAGAAGACAGTCAAACCTGGTGGGAAGGTCTGTAGCGATGCTGATGGATTAGTATTCTAAGCTGTTCCATGGCTGATCTACACGTTATGTGTTGAGTGTGTTGCAGAACTCAGCTCAAGATCAAGGCTGCATCAGTCAGAAGTTCATGCAGGGGGCGATCCTGGCACTCGTCATCGTTATGGCCTTCAGGTTAGATCCAGCAAAAATCATATACATTGACAATTTTTTTTCAAAATACGCAATGGATCTATATTTGTCCTCTTTCAGTGTAATTTCCATGTCCGTCCTTTACGTGCTGACTCTTCACCACCGAGGAGACGTCACAGAGAAAGACGGGTACGTCCTTTCCAGTGATGAGCACACTTATAGTCTTACATTTATGGAGAAACGGCATTTCCCATGTTTCTCTTTTAATGTCGTCTGTTCTCGCTTTTTGTAGCTCTGTTTCTTCCTGTATTCTCTCCATCTCTTGGATGCCTATCTTCACTGCCACTGTTACTTTCTGTCCGCCTGTCTGCCCGTGGTACGCTTTCAGCAGCCTCTCTTTCTACCTTCTTTCAGTTTGTCAGCAACGGATATTCTAACAGAATGTCAAATTAATTAGGTTACAAATGTATTATTATTTTATCTACAGCACATCCTTGAGTTCGCGTACTGTCATTTGATTGGTTATAGGTCAAAAGCTGCAGTGGGAGCCTCACGCAAGAGTCTTTACACGCCACCGTTATCCACCCACGCTCCAGGTAACAGGACATCCTCACATTTATGTTGTTATCAATAAACGGTTTCAATAATTTTGTCCTGATGATAAGCTGCACAGATATATCTATACCCCGGATTATTCAGCCTTGGCAGTGGGATGCGCTCTACTGTGTGTGTCATTCTAATTTGTTTTTTTGTTTGTTTTTTCTAGTAAAGTAAGTCCCTTCGGCTGCTCCCTTGTTTGCACTTGAGGTTGCCACAGCAAATCCAAGGTGGATCTGCATGTTGAATTGGCACAAGTTTTACGCCGGATGCCCTTCCTGACGCAACTCCACATTACATGGAGAAATGTGGCAGGGGTGGGATTTGAACCTTCTGAACTGAAACCAAGCGCATTAACCACTTGGCCACCACCCCTTTTGTTTGTTTTTTTCTGGAATAATCAAAAACCTTACAGCTTGTATCCACAAAGCTGATGGGTTTTGCTGTCTGCAAAAGCCAAGAAGTTCCTGTAACTTCATGAACACATCTTAAAATTACCCCCACAGAGACCAGAACATTTATACAAAACTTTTTACTCTGCAACAGAAATAAGACAAGTGCAAATTGCAGCTGCGCTTTTCCGTTTCAGTCAATGAAACCTGACAAAATTTGCATTGGTCTGCGCAGGTCATTATCACTCCAGAACTGTTGGTGGTGCTGGAATACATTTCTTCTGCCTCAATTCTGTTGTCAGTAGTGCTGTGCGATACTGCAAGATTTGGTATCGATCTGATACCAAGTAAATATAGGGACAGTATCACCAATACTGATACCGATACTTTTTAATAACTCGGGTGGCTACCGTTTCTCATGGCATGACCTGATTCAGCCACGAAATATACATTAATCGATTAGTTTGTGATAATGTCACGAAAAGCACCACATTTTCATAACAGGAGCACAAATTCATTCTAATACATTCTGTGACGGCTGCACTTAATTAATAGTGAAGCGGGGGGGGGGGGTGATTATGCTTAGGGTTGGGGGAAGGAGTAGGGTTAGGTTATGGTTATGGTTAGGGTTAGGGTTGGGGGGACGAGTAGGGTTAGTAATAGTGAGTTAGTAATAGTGAGTTAAAAAAAAAAACCCGTCACGAAAATTTTAATCATTTTGTGACAGGAGCACATAAAAAAAAAAAAACACGAGACTGGGTTGCAGGTGCCTCCATTATCAAATTGTTAAATCTGAATGAATCTTCATGACTTTTAAGTGCTTTTGTGACTTTCCTTTGGATTATTAATTAGTTAAAACCCAGAACAGAATTTGGGCAAAGTTTCTAGGTAAACGGAAAAAATTATCATCATAAAACATTTTGTTCAAAAACAGTAAAACAGTAACAAAGCAATTTTTTCCATACATTGTCATGTCTGGATTTTTTTTTTTTTTTTAAATAAAGTGCACAAATTTATCACTTGAGAATAAATTAAAACTTTTTTTTTAGGTAGAACATTCAGAAACTACAATACAAAAATTCAATGAAATTTCTCCCTTCACTGCACTTCTTTTCTGGATTTTTTTTTTTTCTTAAACAAACAAAGTGTACAAAGTTATCACTCCACAACAAATGTTATAAAACAGAATTTCAAGTAGCATGTGTGTTCAGGAAGTAAAAGCAAGTCCCTTTGGCTGCTCCCTTGTTTGCACTCAGGGTCGCCACAGCAGATCCACATGTTGATTTGGCAGAAGTTTTAAACTGGATGCTCTTCCTGATGCAACTCCTTATTACAGAGAGAAAGGAGAAATGTGGGAGGGGTGGGGTTTGAACCGGGAACCTACATTTAGAGGTGCCTCAATGTAGAGGACCACCAGTGGGTGGAGAAGGCCAAGGGGGCGTTCATGTTTCACCTGGTTGTGGCAGATAGATGGTTACGTTTAACAGGTGAGAATAGAAGGGTTGTGTTTCTGGGTGATTGCCTGCCAGAAACTAATTTAGTTCATTAGCGTGGCAGATGCGACAGCAGAATCATGCATGTTCCAAGACCTGACCTCAACAACAAGGTCCTTGAGACTCGACCGATTGGTGGTGAAATTTTGTCACCTATGATCACTGTTGTTCTTTCTAAAATCCTGCAGCTTGCTGTTCAACCACAGCCACAACCAACCAATCAACGACAACTCTGAGATTAAACAACAGCCAAGTTACACCAGGTGAGAAAACCATCCCTCGGATATATTTTATACAATCTTCTATTGTGGAGGTAAATTATATCCATTCCATAGATACGGGGAGTCTGGTTCCCACAGTGAGCACGATTAATAAGAAAGCAAAGTCCAGACCAATGGACAAGGACGGCCGCAATAGGAACCGCCTGACTCACACCTCAGCACCCATGTATTTTGCCAAGTCCAAACGGCCACTGTCTCCAGATCTGGACGGGGTGGGAGCGACAAACCGCCTGCCTGGAGGTCAACAGCCTCCACCACGCAGACAACGCAGTGTGCACACAAACAGTAAGTCCACAAACACAACCTAGACAGAGCTCTTTCTTTTACACACATTATGGAGTATGCAAACACAGTAATACTATTTGTTTGACCACAGCAAAGTGTCAACAGTTACTCTTAAATCAGTTTTTCTTCTTTCCACAGAAAGGTCACCTCCTTCTCTAACTAGGCTGCATATCGTGGAGACGAACCAAGAAATCACACCACAAACTTGTGCAGCGCCTGAAAGCTGCAGGTGAGAATGTAAAAGCTCAGATTATGCTTCTTAATACTTTTTATAGTTTGATTTTAGATCTTTTTGTGCTAATCCTGCTTCTTTCTGCATGTGGTCTACAGCTACACAATATCGCTCCAGTGGAACAGGAACGTCTCACAAATCACTTTACACATGACGTGAGAACACAAAGACCACACTATCAGCACACATGCAATATAAATGTCAGTTTTATTCACATATGGACGCAGGAACGTGAAACATATTTAATTTTTGCAGGTCAACAAACAGTGTGTGGATACAACACTGTGGAACCACCAGGGGGCGCTTATGCCCCGACCACACAGAGACTGCACTATATAGAGGACAGAGAATATCAACAAAGGTGCAAAATTCAGAATATAATCTCAACACATTTCCTGTTGCTATCATGTCAGTCTCTGTCATCACTTGTAATGAACATAATTTCTTTTTAAGAACTTTAATTGTTTCTTTTCTGTTCCATATTAAAGCTACAGTGTGTAGGATTTGGGGCAGTTATTAGCACAAATGGAATACAGCATTCCTAACCATCTGTTTATTAGTGCATAATTAGCTACAACAATGAAATGAATCAGTGTGTTTTCATGATGTTAGAATGAGCTCTTCCAGTCTACATGGAAGCAGGCCCCCCTCATGGAAGCCGCCATGTTGGTATTGAAGAACAAAAGGCACATACTCAGTCATTTTGCACCCCTATACACTCTCTACTAGTTCCTCGTGCAGGATAACAAGTTTGAGAACCCTCATATTAGTGAAATGAAGGATCTGTTCAATTTATTTAGTTTATATAAAGCCAAATATAAATAAAGCTGCCTCAAGACAGCTCAAGGATCCTCAAGGATCCTATGTATTGGTAAGGCAACAGAGCATGAATCCCCATCACCAAAGAAGTAAATGCGTGAAGGGAAACAAAATTGTGTCCAGCAACTGAAATTGCAATCTGCAACCTCACCACTAGATGACACTATGTCCTACACACTGTAACTTTAAAGACAAACTTATATATTTTGTTTCAGTGACTTTATTGTCCTTTAATCTAAGGGGACTCATCACCTGTGGTCGGTGCCCGTGCCGTCTTTCCAGGACATCACCTATCACTTCCGTGTCTCTCTGTCTGTGAGTTAAAGCAGCCTCAAAAAAAAAAGTCCAAAGCAGCTTATGGTGAAGTGTTGAGTAGAGATGGCATCTTCAGACAGTAAACAGCTGATCTCTTCCTGATTTTTATTGACAGAGTGAAGTCAGTTGTGCCACTGAAGATGAGCCTGAAACAACCACATCGTACTCGGACTACCGCTTCCTCATTCAGAGCCGCTGTGGCTGAGGAGGGAGAGAAAAGCATCGTGGTACCTTAAAATTTGCAGCAGTTCTTCTTTGTGGTTCCATATATGATGGAAAGAAGTTGTGCCACATTCTTGTACATTTTTTTTTAAAGAGAGTCACACAGAACAAACACTGCCCACTATGTAAATGAACCACAACATCTGTTTTTGCTGTGATCAGTGGTATTTCAAACACTGTTTTTATTTCTGTCACTATGTCTGATGTCAGGTTTAAGTCTCTGGAAATGACAGCTGTCACTGTTAACTGCTATATTCGTCAGTTTACAGCCTGCGTTTTACCGATCACTGTGCCTACCGTACTTATATTGAGCCTTAAACACCTCCACATGGATTCTAGAATGAACCTTCAAATAGTTTTAAACACTGGAGAGAACAACCTGAAGGTATCAGTAGATGCTTCCAAACCACATTTAAAATATACCTCAGTCATGCACACTGGGAAATCCGAGGCCTCCACAGTACCACAGTGTACGAGAGGCTGCTGAAATCTGGAAACAGTTTTATCTCAACTGCTACACTAAATACTACATTAGTGTTACATGAAATTCGTATGTGTGTGCACCTGTATCGTCACTCCTTAAATTAAGGAGAACTTTTCAAAATGGGTACATCATGCTTACTGTAAAAGTACGTCCACTGAGTGCCATGGAATAAGACTGGAAAAAAATCTAATTAAATAAAATCACTGGGTAAACACGGACAGATTTTGCATCTGACAGTGGAATATAAATGTCCAACACTGACACCAATTTTGAAACACTGGAATAGCTTACTTTTTGATAACTGGAAAGAATGGGGGGGATCTTGTTGGATTAATTAATTTCACAATTAAACAACTCAGCTCAAAGGCAACTAACATGCTGCTGCTTCAGCGATGGGAATTCCATGTACTTGCTTTTAATTGCTAGATGAAAACAAAGTGAGAATGAATAATGTAATTAGTTACACTGCAGGATCAGGATCATATCAGGTCTGGGAGCATGCGCAGATGGTGCATGTCACCACACCCACTACATTACAGAGCCACTCTGGTTCCTGATTGCCAACCATCCTGGCAGACAACCAGTCAATCCCCATGTTCTCAAAGTAACCAGCTGGCTGTGGTCACAGCAAGATGATAGATACATAAATGTCCCGTTGGCTTTTTCCAGTATCTGGGATCCTCTGCACAGTCAAACAGGTGTGCTGTTATTTCAGCCGTACCCAAGGATTCTCCAGTGGGACCTACCAGTTGTTACCTTAGCTCACTGGGTAATAAGACTGGAAGCACCAGGACCCTGAAGATGTGGACCTTCTTTCTCCTGCAAAGACATATTTATTGCCAAACACCTCTGCGCAATGACTCGTGAGTGCTTCCCTGATGTCTCCCCACCTCATAGGCTGAGCTACTCAAAGAGATGAATGCCAATTTTGAGACATGTGAATCTCTCAATAAGATTAAGACTTTCACAGCATGCAGATACACTACTGATGGCTGAAGCTAGGTAGATATCGAAAGTCTGGAGCTTAGTCTTAGGAGGAATTACAAGCAAATACACTCCAATTCATCACTTAGCTTCTCAAGTTCTGCAATCGGGGCACCCAAAAATCATAACAATATCCACAAAGTCATGGTCAGGAAATCTTTTCTCAATGCCAGAAGCACCCAAGTTACTGGAATTCATGACCCTACCCATCACCAAGTCCATACAAGCATTGAATACAGCAGGTATCAAAACATAACCTTGATGAAACAAGAAGACAAAATCAGAGATTCTGTCTTCAGTTTGCATGGCACTCACAGTGCCTGTGTGTGGGCCACCTATGATGTCCAGCAACTTGTTGGGGATCCCAGTCAACCAAGTCTACTCAGGTTACCTTGGACTGAATATCACCCTTGCAAGTACCTTGCCCAGTACAGAGAGCAGTGTTGCAATCCAGGCAATCGCCTTTTCCTTTCCATAAATTAAATCCTTTCTTCCAGTCTGTTGGGATGAAAGCTGTTTTCCAACTCTATCTCCACCCACCTGAACAGGTTCAGCTCTGATAACATTGATCCCTGAAGCTTTGCACACTCACAGCAGTTTCACCACCTTTGCAATCCCTCTGAGATTCGTTGGTTTGAAGCTGATTGCCATGTCAGCTACCAGAACCCTGGTACTGGATATGCTGAAGTTACTGGCAGAAGATTCAACTTTATACGACTGCTATAAGTTGTGTAATCTATTCTCCACTCTAAGAAGACACCGTCTATGCTGGCTAGGCCATGTCTACCGCATGGAAGACTCATGTATCCCGAAATCAGTTCTCTATGGTGAACTGAGTGATGCCAAATGTCCCTTGGGTCGTCCGTTTCAAGGATGTTGTGAAGAGAGACATGAAGGACTCTGACATCTCTCCGTCTACTTTTGAGGAAATTGTTGCAGACAGACCTGCATAGAGATCTGCCATCCATGGTGGCAGCCTCATCTCGTCAGGCAACTTTGCCAAGCTCCGCCACGTCAACATATCGCCAGAGTGTCTCAGTGCCCACAGCGACTACACAACGTATGACAGCTCTTCACTACTATCATCAATTTGATGTCAAGGCCAAGTCAAGTAAAAGGGATAATACAGCAAGTGCATCAGTTTGGATCATGCCTTCATTTGCCATGACTGTGGAACAATGAGGTGTAGGTTGGGAGGAACATAGTTTAGTTTTTATAGATCTATGGATCCTGTATTTCTGCAGCAGTTTCCACCATCTGTTCCCAAGAACATATAATTCTCCCATTTTACACCACCAGTACTGGAGCACCATGTTCAATGATGCAGCTGAAACCAGGATTCCCCAACTCATAGTTCCTAATCTTTGGCAAACCTTTGCAGAGAGCAAGTCTGGGAGCATATGCTAGCATCACACATCACTACATCCACAACACCATGGACCTGCCTTAAGTTGTGGATGGCAACTATCCAGGCAGACAACCGGTCAGAGGGCACTGACCCATTTTCACCATGTCTGCCAGTTTCTTGAGGAACAAGGCACTTCTGTGCCTTCGGTCATCATGAAATCACTCACAACCAGAGGAGTGTCACCTCTGAGGCAGTCACCAATCCGTAAGTGGACCTGTGAGTAAAAAACATTTACTCATTAAGATATTACTCACCGCAGGTGGAACATACGCTGAGACTCCATATAGGACACCCAGAGAATGCCCAGTTCTGAGCCTTATAATATGATCTTTGATAGGGGTGATATCTAACACCAATCAGAAGGAGCTGGTCTGCCACACAACAACGGCCACTCCTTCTGTATGCTGACCAGTAGAGTGATCAGACCAAAAGTAGACATATCCACCCACTGAGATCTGGCCACTTCTTGATCTGTGGACCTCAAAAAGCACTGCCACTGCAATGCTGATCTTTCCAAGGGCCCTCAGCAGCAGCTGAAGTGAAAGGGTGTTGCAAGTGACCACCCTCGTGTACCACCTCAGGTTTGGACCTGTCTGCCACCATGCAGTGGATGATCCCTCAGCACCTTACAGTCACCAACCTGCAATGACAAAACCCTTGGTGCTCTCTGGAATGAGGATGAGGATCCCAATGGCTTTCTCCCATCCCCATCATAATGGGTGCCATTTTCCCGTGGAAGGCAACAGCAGAGTTAATATTGCAATGGGTAGAAAGAAGAGATCTTCTTTAGATTTTTACTGTTGCTGGAGCACCAGTTTCACCACCAAACCCACAAAAAAGGCTGGAGGATCATCTACAGCCCTGAATGCAGTTTAATATTGTGCGCTGGACATTGAAAAATGAATAATCAAAATTATACACTGGCATCTTTCATGTTTTCTTTTTTTAAAATGTGTAGTGGGATTATACTATCTCAATGAATCCTAACTGTATGATGCAATTTCTTTTCTGTAATCATTGGTATGTTATAGGCATTTCGCACCAGGAGCACCATGCAGTTAGACCTGCTTTGAATTCAACCTGCGTAAGAAGATTTCATGATAGAGAGACAGAGAATCTCAGTCATGAATCAAGTCAATAGGAAAAACAGCCATCAGACAAATGCTATGGGATATGTTTTTGTTATTATTACAGTGGATACTGTTTAAAGTGTATTTACATATAAAGCACAGGCTAGCATAATGAAACCACTGCAGCACTTTTTGCACTGTATATATGAACTATCTGCTCTGTCCAGTGCAACAAAATACTCTTGTAGAACTGCATTTCATTTAACTGTGTCGCTTCATGTTGTGCTTCTTTTTATCTGACATGTTTTGTCATATTTTCCTTTGTAATAGTTCTTTATTTTGTGTGTGTGTGTGTGTATTAACTTTCAGCTACTGGAGTCCATTTCACTTTGAATCAAAAATTATTGATGGACATATATTAGCTGTGGTATTAGAACATGTGCACTACTTCTCATTTTACCGCTGTTTGTAAAGTAAAACTGCCAGTCGTAACACAAATTACGAGTACCTTAACTTTTTAGCCAACTCTGTCTTTACAATTTCAATGCCTCTTGTAAAGTATATGCTGTAATATTATGAAGGCATACAGTAAATAAATTTGAGACTGAATTTTCTGCTGTTTAACATTTCATTACAAGGAAAAGTATTTGATGCCAGCCATTATTAGAAGAAAGTATTCATTCATTTTCTATACCTGTTTACTCCAATCAAGGGTCACAGGGAGGAGCCTATCCCAGTAGTCATGGGGCAGGAGGTGGGGTACACCCTGGGCAGGATGCCAGTCTATGGCAGGGTCCACACATAGACAAAGTCTTTCACACACCTACAGTCATTTTAGAGTCACCAGTTCACCTTACCTGCATGTGTTTGGAAGTGGCAGGAAGCCAGATCAACCAGACTGAACCCACGTGAACACAGGGACAACAGGCAAACTCCACACAGAAAGGACCAGGTGGGAAGCGATCCCACAACCTTCTTGCTGTGAGGCAGTAGTACTAAGCCACTGTGCCTGGAAGGAAACAGATGTCAAATAACATATGTCCTTACTTAGCCCTAAATTTTATCTTTCGGCCTAGTTTCATTCCTTGCATTCAACCACAGCACTGATGTGCTGATTCCAGTAATGTGCTTATTTTATTTTATTTTTTAAACATATTAGTTCCAGAGTTATATGTGTTTTTCCTTGGTGTGGCGTATGCAGTCTGTGTGTTCTATCGTTCATTTACAGTCTAAAACCACAGCGTTGAGGCTACCTCCAGAAGAGAGCAGATCCTCATAGAATCCCATGTTAAAATGTCCGACTTTGGAGCTGAAATAAACATATTTACAGCCTGCTACAATAAAGTGTTTTGATCTCTAGGTCCCCCTCCAAGACAGCTGTACAAGGGGAATATTTTTTTTTCTAACTCCTTAATGTGTTTGAGATATAATGCAAAATGTACAACAAATGGGCTTTTCAATATTAAATTTAATTTTTGGCCACAAAATCTGTAATGTGGATGAGATCTGGATCAAATTGTCAGTCAATAAAGAATACCATCCAACATAATGCTTTCAAATATGAAAGAAATTCACAAAAATCTTTTTTGACAGTTTTGAATTTTTGAAAATTTAACCAATGTTAAAGGATAGGGATTTTTCCAATTTTACACAATTTGTCCTGACTTTGACCTTTGACCTACGACCTTGAAAAATGAATCCGTTCTTGCCTATATGAATCCTCTGTAAAAATTTCATAATGATATATGAAAAATTGTGAGTTACAGGCTGCTCACAAACAGACAAACAGAGGTGAAATCATAATCTCTGCCCAACTTCGCTAGCGAAGGTAACAATGAGCTATCAAACACAACTGGGGAGTAAAATCAGAATTAAAGGATAGACAGAACATGTTTCTGGGGATAATACCAAAAGTTTTTTTTTCTGTACTGCAAATTAGTGATGGTGACTACAACACACTGTTCAGGGACATTTCATGGCATTTATATCAAAAGGAACACATGCTGAACACTGACGCCTGCTGAAGGGTTCAGGAATATTTGCCCATGATTTTCATATTTAAAGGCTACAGTCAAGAGGAGTGGTGGCAAATGGTTAAATAGACTTGTTTTCATTGCTGAAGGTTCCTGGTTCAAGACCACCCCTGCTTATTCTCCATATATGTAGAGTTGGTCATCGGATCTCTGGTGTAAAACTTGTGCCAAATAAACATGCAGCTCCACCTTATTTCTGCTGTTGTAATACAAGAGAAGCTGAAGGGACTTCAGGGTCTGTATGTAGCACACATCTTTTCCTGGTAGTATACCAACTGACAGTCAACAATATTTCTGGAGAAGTGGGTGACTGTCACTCCATTTCAGTACAGCAAAACTAACCTGTTTGAAAATATGCATGATTTACTTTGAATCCATAGCTGCAACATCATGGCTTCTAGTTCTTCACATTATAAAACCACTGATCTGAATATAACACTGGATAGCTCATTGGCCCACACACTCCAGACCACCCTGCTCAGCGTGCCGCTCTCACTGGAGCGACAACACACAGTATGTGTCTCTTCCCAGATAGATCTCTTTCAGTGCAGCTTCTTGTTCTGACTTTAACATGAAGTTAACACCCAAGTCTTTCATCGCCAACTGTAAATGGTAATCAAACCATTCTAATCGTATCTTTCTGAACTGTTCCGCAAACTCCATTGTGTCGATGTTTACAATGCTCATAAACTTTTAAGTTTCTTAAATATTTATTATGGCCACTCTTAAAACTTCAGTTCTCTTTATAATTTTATTACTGGCAAATTTTAGAATTGATTTAGATGAGATATACTCATTATCTCACAGGAATATACAGTCACTTGCCCAGTTCTGGATCATTGCTGGTTCCGGATCACTGCTGTAGTATTTGCGCCACTGTTTCTAGTAATCAGTGCCAATAAGCTAATACTTGGTACAATGGAAAGACTGATGTTTTGTCTACAAACGACCACAAGCTCGACCGGATCCAGCCATCTTTGTGATCAGCAGAGGAATCAAAACATCTGGTCTCTGTGGTGTCCGCGCGTTTTCTGACTCACTCATTCATGCAAGTTTGAAAGTGGCAGTCTCTAAGAAGTAGCAAAGGTGAGTTAGCCATTCAGTGTCATTGGTTCTAGAGTGGGAAAATACTTACTTACTTGGGTAGAAAATGTCATAGTGTTATTTCTTGCTGAGGTGATGGTCTAGTGGTTAAAGTGTTGGGCTTGAGTCCAGAAGATCATGGGTTCAAACCCCCACCTGACTGGGCCCTTGGTGATTTTTAATCCCCTATTGCTCCCAGTGTATAACGAGCGCCTTTTATGGCAGCACCCTGACATCGGGGTGAATGTGAGGCATTATTGTAAAGCGCTTTGAGCACCTGATGCAGATGGAAAAGCGCTATACAAATGCAGTCTATTTTGCACGCATTTATCTCCGACACGAAAATTTGCCAGTTGTGGATCACTGAAGTAGCAGCCTCGTGTCAGTACTTGTGAGCCATGTGTACTTTGGGGGTCATCTCAACATCACGAATGGCCATGAATGTGGGGGCTTTTACTTTTTAATTCGGGAGAAATCTCACCTCCACACATTTAAAACCCTCCTTTGCTCTTCATCTCTAACAATATAAATGAAACATGAAGTTTGCTAATATAATAAGAGGCACTATTTTGTTTGTGAAGGTTGAATGGTGGATACACGCTGTTTCCGGTTATATACAGTTTAGTACTATAGAGAAATAAGTTGATCTTTTGTTATGAGAGCGCTTGCAACACAGCACATTTATGCTTTTTCAGAAATCATGTGGAATCTCAATAAACTTATTTATTGAGATTGTGTGTGTGTGTGTGTACACGTTCTCGGGCACAGTGTGTATCATTCTGCATTAGAAGGGCTCCAGCCAAATGCCAGGAATGCCCCCAAAGTGACACAGAGTGTCATAATCCAGAACCGCACAAAGTGATCCATTTCCGGCAGTTATTTGCACACATAATGTGGCTTCACACTTTAAGTAGAATGGCGATCCCATCCTGACTTTTTCAGCTAGATAACATCCAAATACCCAATACAACAATACCCAATAAAGGATGTTCAGTTGCATTATGGCTCCGTATAGCGGAACTTTCAAAAAAAGTGATGCTGAACTGGGCAAATGACTGTATCACAATTATATGGGAAATACATTTTGCACAGGAATTCATCAAGCACATCGGCGGCGGGCACGTACTAACACAGAATCCCCAGAAACTGTGGAGAGTTGTTCGAAGCTAGTGGCGCTCGTGAGACTGTGACTCCATACAAACCACTGAAGCAAAATGTCGGCCATCTTACCACACGGACCGCATATAGACGGCTTATTAGAATGTCAACAATTTGGAGTAATAACTGAGATGATTCTCTCATTTTCTTATTTTTTTTCTCCAGATAATGTAACCTTCATCCTTCCTAATCTATCCCTGCCATGATTAGCTGTTTCATTTATTTCCTTTTTTTCTTTTAGTACTTTGACACATTCTCCCCTTCTATTCTCAATTACGCAGATCTCACTGGGACAAATACTCCATTTTAAAAATTACGATTCTTTAATCAAAGTTTATACAAGAATCATCAGAAAGTTTATATATATATATATATATATATATATATATATATATATATATATATATATATATATATAGGTACCATATCATGAACAAAAGTGGATGGATAATAAAAGTCATGATGGATAATATAGCAATAGCGGATTTTATTATTATTATTATTATTATTATTATTATTATTATTATTATTATTATTATTATTATTATTATTATTATTATTATAGTTGCACTGAAAGAATAAAACACTACTTAACTAATAACTAGCCACGGGAGAGGTGGTTTTCCCTTGCAACCTTAATATTTATTACACACAGCTCTGTGAGCTTCAGTATATTAGTAATAAAGCTCGTAGCAACAACACCTAAAGCTCCAAAACTACGCACAAGTACACCTTAGAAATTAATTTATAAGGTCTACTTTAAGGTCTTTATTAATGTAGTATTTTATTCATGTCTTATTTTGAAAGCACTTTCTCAACTCTGTGGTTCTTTTAAAGTCCTCTATAAATAAAGTTGGATTGGATAAATGTCTTAAAATCGTTCGTCCAACACAAAATTCAACATGTGGCTATAAGCCACGCCACCTATTTATTATCGATGTTATTATTATTACAACTCTTCAAATTATTGTTCAGTTCTTTACATTTCAATCATACTCACAAGTGAAGTGTTCGTCCACGGCATTTGACCTGGCGATTTGCGCAGATTATAGCTGCACATGAAGGCATTTTTTTTTTTAATCACAAAGAATAAAGTTTCGCGCACCTGGTTAAAGATCAGTAGAAAAGAGCGTTCAGGAGCGCCACATGCGAGTGGTAATATGACGGCCGATTTGCTTCAAAAATAAAAATACTGGCCAATGTGCTATCCAGTATTATATGGAGATCAGTGTATGAAACCAGTGCAGGCTTCTTCTTGTGTCCCTCACAACATGGCGGTGAGTTGCAAAATTCGTTTAAACATCATCTTTTATATAACACTATAACCATTAAATGTCTCACGAACCCGTGTAATTCTTCTCTAAAACCAATTAAAAAAAACACACACACCTCCGAGAGAGTATCTTAAATAAGATTGACTGCAATGCCTACAAGCCAAACTCGGGAGACAAACATTCTCCTCGTCATCAAGACGTCACGAAACAAGCCGGAAGTGGAAATCAGTAGCAGTACGTGGCCTTTTTTTCCGAGACCCACAGAGGCTGCAGCGTCTCTTCGTGATAAAATGGTAAACGACTTACATGTATCCATAACCTCACATTTTAAATATGGGGTATAAGTCGCAGACAGCTTCCGTATGTGCTTTTTTTTTTTTTTTTGCTACTGTGACATTGTTTTTTGTGAGTGGCTGAAATGAGCAGTGTTTAGCAGAAGAAACGTTAGCACGCTGGTTTTCATATGTACTAAAGCACTAACATGTCAGGATTTAGTATTTGTGTGTGTGTGTGTGTGTGTGGGGGGGGGGGGGGGGGTTACAAATTTAAGTAAACTTAATTTCAGAAACGCAACGAAAAAGTATTTGATTACATTTGGCTTTGGATCCCACAGTATTTCATTTGATTCTGCCAACTTGAGTAAACTTGGTAAAACTCACAATCTGCATCTTTTCCCTTTGCTGTGGCTGCAGGAACTGGAGGCTATGACCCGATATACCAGCCCGGTGAACCCGGCTGTGTTCCCACACCTTACTGTTGTTCTGCTGGCCATCGGCATGTTCTTCACTGCCTGGTTCTTTGTGTATCCTAAAGAACTTGACTACAATGAAGGTTCCACACTGTGTGCATGAGAAGGGTCGTGCTCACTCACATTACTTGTAATAGTTGTTTTGGCATGGTTTTATTGTGCTAATGAGACCAGCTTATTTGGTGTTTTGCCGTTACCCATAATGCAGTGTGGCACAGCACATGTGCGCAAAGTCTTTTGAAAAGTTCCAGTTTGTGTTTCTCTCTTGTGGATTCACATTTTCAATGCCAATATTTAATGTCTTTCAGGAAAATGGTGAGCCTAAGACTGTAAAAGTAGAGGTGGCTGTCAGCAAGGCAAATTGCAACTGTCAGTATCTTTTGCTCAGTGTGCTTTTACTCAAGGAATGAACACCAAACAATTGAGTAAAAAGTACACTGCCAAACCAGAACCATATTCCACTATGGGTAATGACACAACACTGAATGCAGGCTTGAGGTCACTGGACAGAGGTATTTAATGATGTAAAGTCCAAATTCAGGTTTCTTGTATTTCCAGTCGTCCTGTAGGCTTGTAGGACTTGGACACTTAGTGACCTATATATGCAAATTTTCCGGCAGATTTCACTTTCAACAAGAGATTTTGTCATGGAAAGCCGCGCGGAGGCTTCGTGCGTCATGACGGAGCCGCTGATGGAGCGAGACAAAGAACACCTCTGTTTTGGAGTGTCAGAGGACAAGTTGGGACATACCTATCTCAGCTTTCAGTGGCTTACCAGTCGAGTGAGTATAAGAGAAATTGTGGAGAGCTGGGCATGTCCCAACTTGTCCTCTGACACTAGGCATCCTGGGCATGTCCAAGCGGCTCCGTCATGATGCGCGAAGCCTCCGCGCGGCTTTCCATGACAAAATCTCTTGTTAAAAGTGAAATCTGCTGGAAAATGGCTGATGTCCAGCTCTTGTGATAACCAGAGAAATTGCACACGATGGTCCCGGAGCCATACAGCCATCCGTTTAGAAATGAAATGGTGGTTTCTGCCTGTCGATCGCGGCTCGGAGCGTGGCGTGCCGTGCTCCATTGTGGGCCATCAATAAAGTGGTAGTAACACTCCTTAATCTCTGTGAAGCCCAAAAAATCTTCACCGAAAGCCAAATTAATTTTCCGAATGGTTTCCAGCTGCCTGTCTCTAACAGTTTCTGAAAAAATTCTGAAGGAGCAAAGCCCAAATCATTCCGCCATTCCCCTGACAATAAAAATCCGACGAGGGGGGTGGACCAGTGCTCACTCAAAAGCCTGCCCAAATGACGCAACCGGCAGGCGTGAAAAAACTCACGTATGCGCACGAAGGTTCAAGCTTGGCTGACGTAAAAACATGAATCAAATCCATATATTTTTTGCATAAAATAAAAAGGTCCGTTATTTTTCTAACAGACCTCGTATATATATATATATATATATATATATATATATGTACACACACACACACGTCAACATTATTAGGAACCCCTATGAATGTATTTCGACTTAAGAGAAAGCCTGTAAAAATCCATAAATTAGCTGCATCATTGTTTAAACCGCAGTGTTCAAAGCGTATGAAAAAAGTAGGGGCTTATAGTCTAGAAATTACGGTAGACACAATCAAACCACTAGGAGCAGTGAGCAGCCACAGTCCAGCAGATGTAGAGATGCAGCCTTGGTCAGGGGCAGAGAAAGGAGCAGACCCTAAATAAGCATGTGGTTGATTGTGGAAGGAAGCAGTAGTGCACAGAGGAAACCTACACAGACATGGGGAGAAGATGCAAACTCCACACAGAAAGGCCAGGAAGCGATCCCATGACCTTCTTGCTGTGAGGCACCAGTGCTAACCACTAAGCCACCTGCCCATTGAGCATTACAAAGTTAAAGCACATCATTGCACAGCAACGGTTTGTACTGTGGTTCAACAAGAAGGTCCATTCTTAAGGGGGCTAATAATTTTTCACCTTGGTAGCATTTGGGTTTTGTGGAATAATTTTGTTTCTGTGTGCAAAGTAAAATAACCTAAGGAAAATAAAAGTAGGAAATTTAGAAATGCAGTGTTGAAAATTCCTTGCCATGCTCAAAAAAACACTTGGGAAAATTTGTAAGAAAACATTAAATGTCGTAGGGGGCTAATAAGTTTGTCATTGAGTGTGTGTATATATATATATATATATATATATATATATATATATACACAACAAAAATATAAACGCAACACTTTTGGTTTTGCTCTCATTTTGCATGAGATGAACTCAAAGATCTAAAACTTTTTCCACATACACAATATCACCATTTCCCTCAAATATTGTTCACAAACCAGTCTACAACCCCTGGCAAAAATTCTGGAATCACCGGCCTCGGAGGATGTTCATTCAGTTGTTTAATTTTGTAGAAAAAAAGCAGATCACAGACATGACACAAAACTAAAGTTATTTCAAATGGCAACTTTCTGGCTTTAAGAAACACTATAAGAAATCAAGAAAAAAATATTATGGCAGTCAGTAACGGTTACTTTTTTAGACCAAGCAGAGGAAAAAAATATGGAATCACTCAATTCTGAGGAAAAAATTATGGAATCACCCTGTAAATTTTCATCCTCAAAACTAACACCTGCATCAAATCAGATCTGCTCATTGACATTGACCCTGTGCCATGACATTGACCCTACGTGTCTTCTTGCAAGGAATGTTTTCGCAGTTTTTGCTCTATGGCAAGATGCATTATCATCTTGAAAAATGATTTCATCATCCCCAAACATCCTTTCAATTGTCCAAAATATCAACGTAAACTTGTGCATTTATTGATGATGTAATGACAGCCATCTCCCCAGTGCCTTTACCTGACATGCAACCCCATATCATCAATGACTGTGGAAATTTACATGTTCTCTTCAGGCAGTCATCTTTATAAATCTCATTGGAAAGGCACCAAACAAAAGTTCCAGCATCATCACCTTGCCCAATGCAGATTCGAGATTCATCACTGAATATGACTTTCATCCAGTCATCCACAGTCCACGATTGCTTTTCCTTAGCCCATTGTAACCTTGTTTTTTTTCTGTTTAGGTGTTAATGATGGCTTTCGTTTAGCTTTTCTGTATGTAAATCCCATTTCCATTAGGCGGTTTCTTACAGTGCGGTCACAGACGTTGACTCCAGTTTCCTCCCATTCGTTCCTCATTTGTTTTGTTGTGCATTTTTTGATTTTTGAGACATATTGCTTTAAGTTTTCTGTCTTGACGCTTTGATGTCTTCCTTGGTCTACCAGTATGTTTGCCTTTAACAACCTTCTCATGTTGTTTGTATTTGGTCCAGAGTTTAGACACAGCTGACTGTGAACAACCAACATCTTTTGCAGCATTGCATGATGATTTACTCTCTTTTAAGAGTTTGATAATCCTCTCCTTTGTTTCAATTGACATATCTCGTGTTGGAGCCATGATTCATGTCAGTCCACTTGGTGCAACAGCTCTCCAAGGTGTGTTCACTCCTTTTTAGATGCAGACTAACGAGCAGATCTGATATGATGCAGGTGTTAGTTTTGGGGATGAAAATTTACAGGGTGATTCCATAATTTTTTCCTCAGAATTGAGTGATTCCATATTTTTTTTTTTCCTCTGCTTGGTCTAAAAAAAAGTAACCATTACTGACTGCCACAATCTTTTTTCTTGATTTCTTATAGTGTTTCTTAAAGCCAGAAAGTTGCCATTTGAAATGACTTTAGTTTTGTGTCATGTCTGTGATCTGCTTTTTTTCTACAAAATTAAACAACTGAATGAACATCCTCCGAGGCCGGTGATTCCATAATTTTTGCCAGGGGTTGTAAATCTGTGATAGTGAGCACTTCTCCTTTGCTGAGATAATCCATCCCATCTCACAGGTGTGCCATATCAAGATGCTGATTAGACACCATGATTAGTGCACAGGTGTGCCTTAGACTGTCCACAATAAAAGGCCACTCTGAAAGGTGCAGTTTTATCACACAACACAATGCCACAGATGTCACAAGATTTGAGGGAGTGTGCAATTGGCATGCTGACAGCAGGAATGTCAACCAGAGCTGTTGCTCGTGTATTGAATGTTCATTTCACTACCATAAGCCGTCTCCAAAGGCGTTTCAGAGAATTTGGCAGTACATCCAACCAGCCTCACAACCGCAGACCACGTGTAACCACACCAGCCCAGGACCTCCACATGCAGCATATTCACCTCCAAGATCGTCTGAGACCAGCCACTCGGACAGCTGCTGAAACAATTGGTTTGCATAACCAAAGAATTTCTGCGCAAACTGTCAGAAACCGTCTCAGGGAAGCTCATCTGCATGCTCGTCCTCCTCATCGGGGTCTCGACCTGACTCCAGTTCGTCGTCGTAACCAACTTGAGTGGGCAAATGCTCACATTCGCTGGCGTTTGGCACGTTTGAGAGGTGTTTTCACGGATGAATCCCGGTTCACACTGTCCAGGGCAGATGGCAGACAGCGTGTGTGGCGTCGTGTGGGTGAGCGGTTTTCTGATGTCAATGTTGTGGATCGAGTGGCCCATGGTGGGGTTATGTTATGGGCAGGCGTCTGTTATGGACGAAGAACACAGGTGCATTTTATTGATGGCATTTTGAATGCACAGAGATACCGTGACGAGATCCTGAGGCCCATTGTTGTGCCATACATCCAAGAACATCACCTCATGTTGCAGCAGGATAATGCACGGCCCCATGTTGCAAGGATCTGTACACAATTCTTGGAAGCTGAAAATGTCCCAGTTCTTGCATGGCCGGCATACTCACCGGACATGTCACCCATTGAGCATGTTTGGGATGCTCTGGACCGGCGTATACGACAGCGTGTACCAGTTCCTGCCAATATCCAGCAACTTCGCACAGCCATTGAAGAGGAGTGGACCAACATTCCACAGGCCACAATTGACAACCTGATCAACTCTATGCGAAGGAGATGTGTTGCACTGCATGAGGCAAATGGTGGTCACACCAGATACTGACTGGTATCCCCCCCAATAAAACAAAACTCCACCTTTCAGAGTGGCCTTTTATTGTGGGCAGTCTAAGGCACACCTGTGCACTAATCATGGTGTCTAATCAGCATCTTGATATGGCACACCTGTGAGGTGGGATGGATTATCTCAGCAAAGAAGTGCTCACTATCACAGATTTAGACTGGTTTGTGAACAATATTTGAGGGAAATGGTGATATTGTGTATGTGGAAAAAGTTTTAGATCTTTGAGTTCATCTCATACAAAGTGGGAACAAAACCAAAAGTGTTGCATTTATATTTTTGTTGTGTGTGTGTGTGTGTATATATATATATATATATATATATATATATATATATATATATATATACACACACACGGCAGTGATTCCTAACACTTCCATTTCTTTATCAACCCTTATGACAAAGAAATGAAATTGAGGCTTGATGTTTTACAGTTTAAACATTAACTTAATTATAAATAACTCTAAATATAACCAACAACTGAGATTAGTAGTCACACATATCGCATTGTTCACAATTGCATAAAAATAGTATTCAATTTTGTTCCTGCCTAGCTGGTGGCATAGCAGCCCTTTCTCTTATCGCTGTAAAACACTCACTCTGATTGAAAATAAATGGCAGTCAGTCACTTTGCTGCTTTCTTGTTGTTAATATGACCTGGGGTGATGGGGATCTCAGCCACACTTGACAACATTGTAAACGATACCATTGAGGTGCCATCTGCTGGATAAACTGTGTAAGGACACCATTTCCAACAGCCACTGTTTTTGTGGTTGTTTCTGCATTGTTTTATTCAAAGGAAAGTTGTCATGTCTGCAGAAATAATGCCAGTATATGTTGGTGAAAGACTACTATTATCCGATATTATCAGCCAACCGATACTGGTCAGGTTTTAGTTGCAGTCGGGGAGCCAGGGCAGCATGATAGATGTGGCATCAGTGCATGCTCCCAGCCCTGACTGCTAATGTCCATTTGACATTAACAAAACAGTTGTCAGGGCTAGGCATTGTCCACCAAAAGACATCCAGTTTCAAGGAGAGGAGTTGTTGCTTTTCTTGTTTGTCATTGCAACTCTGGCTTTTACGAAACTGAGTTATAACTTGAAGGCACACAGAGTGTACATACTTTCTGAATCCTTAAAATGTCTCCTGGATCCTAAATATATTCTGGATCAAATTAAAAATGAAATCCTTCATTTTCTGGGACATTATCTATCTGCTCACCAAACTTCATAAACATCCTCTCACAACTTTTTGAGTTAAATGTTGGTGTGAGCCAAACATTCTTTTGAATCTCTGCTCCAGAATATATTCCAGATCACCTCCAAAACTAAATCACCAATTTCCCAGGATTTTATCCATTTCCCCATCAAGTTTCATTGAAAACTGTTCAACACGTTTTGAGTTATCCTGCTAATAGTCAAAAAAAAAATAAATGCTGGTGAAAACATTGCCTCCTTGGTGTCTGGTAATAAGCAGTGTGAATGTTTTTTGTTTCCAATGTTTTATTGTCACAAAAGAGTAGATGGTCTTGAAGCCAGTCCCAGAATACATTGGAAGACACGTAAACACCCTACTGCTCGTAAGTCGTGTTCCTACGTGACTTTACTCACACATGCCCCCCCCCCCCCCCAAAAAAAAAAAAAAACACACAGTATCCCCTTCTACAGTATGTCCCACCTTTTCAGTGGTGTGGAATGACAGCAGTAGTCATGTACACAGTGAAGAAAGTAAAACCACTACACTGATCAGACAAGAGTGTCGAGTGCATTCTATTTGTGTAGTTGCCGCCTTAACTGTAAGTTAAGTAGGAATGGGTGTGCCCCCCCTTTTTTTTTTTTTTTTTTTTCCTGTGAAATGGGCCTTAACATGTCAGCTATGAGGTGACGTCGACAAAATACACCAGAGACGTGTACAAAGAGCTGCTGATTTCCCTCGTGGCTTCACTATTCATGGGCTTCGGCGTGCTGTTCTTACTGCTGTGGGTTGGAATCTATGTATGAAGGTACGTTCAGAATCTGCCCTTATGAAAGCTCAACATTTCCACTTCACATACAGAAAAGCTGTTCCATTTCTTACCACTGTCCTTTTTTTTTTTTTTTGTTTTTTCAGCTTCAGGCAAGACTAAAGAATGACACATTCCAGTGGAACACATGACACACAACCGGAACAGGATTTGGGATTGGATTGAAATGCACTGACAATATTTTGGATTTGCATGGACTTCAGCCCCCCACCCCCTATCCCCATCCCCAAGTAAAAATGGATTTTTCAAAATTTTGGCAGCTTTCTTGTGTTTACTCTAAAAATTTGCAAGGATTTCACAAATCTTTCATGTGCTTTTTATAATTATATGTAAAGTTAATCTTGATGCACACAACTCCTTAGATGTCTGAGAATAAGCTGTTAGTAAACTATTTTTAGTAAGAGTTTTAACTAGTGGCACCTTAAATGTCAATCCAACTAATCTTTCGGTTAAAAATAGAGCAGACTGCCTCACCTTGTCCACAGGATAATACACACTACCTGAGCCATCAAGGATTACAGTGTGATTAAAAAAAAAAAAAGGAGGAACACAATTCGAGGAAAGGAACTTAACACAAAAGCAGTAAATTGTATTAAAATATTAACCATGTAAACATGTACCAGGCAAAAAAAATGGTTTCTGTTAAGACAAATAGCAATATGTACAATAGAACTCTAGCACATTTTCTCCACCACTGCATTAAATGTGTAAAAAAATAAAAAGCCAGAAAAGTTCATCTTTGGCTCTGACAACTTTTCTTTTTCTGAAAAGTCTATTCCAGTGTGCTGCACATCACACTGACTTTCAAGGCCACATCAATGAACACAGTTCGGATTAAGACTACTACATGGGCTATGTAGGGCCTCCGTGTTGCTGAAATCCACTGAACGGGCAGGAAGGTTGGAAAAGACCTATTAAACTGTGGCTGAAATTTCTTTCTGTCCTTTACTTAGTTTCACTAGCCTAAGCACTAAATAGTGTGAGCAAAAACAAGTTTTCCAAGAATGTACTGAATGTTCTCAAAAATCTTTTAAGATTTTACTCCTGGTGCTTCTTCATTGGTGTCCTCTGGTGAAGATGTCGCGCAGCCAGAGAGAGTCCTCATAAAGCCTCGGGTCTCCTAATTGTTCAGCTGTTTGTTTGTACAAGTAATAGTACGCAACTGCTGCTGTATACAGAAGAGAGCACAATTATTAACAGGCTCCAGACAGAAACACACAAGTACCTTAATCCAATTACTAGGGGTGTCACAATACAGGTATTTGTATTGAACTGTACGGTACACATGCGACTGTTCAGTTCACAAAACTCTACGTAGAATACACGGTACGACGCTACACAGTATGATTACACACAATTGTGCGCATTTGTTGCCACAAGTCACTGACATTTCATAGAGCTGTGCTGCTCATGTCCACAGACTGCGTCCCTCTAGTTTTCTTCTGTCCAGGAAGGTGGGGTCAACCTCTCAGCCTGCTCTGTGCGTGTGTGTGAGACGATCAGAGGAAATGGCAAACCAGCCAGTTGAAGCGAATGACCACATTATTCTATGGCTACGACAGAACACGCGCTATGATTGGCTGATTTCTGGTATATTTTCCCATGTCAAACTATTACCATGACAATCGGTCCGGACTGCGTATCAGATTTGCGACTTTCTTTACAATTTCACAGTGTGAAATAAAACAAGAAGCGAATAAAGAAATGAGTGACGAAGGGGACCATTCTCCGAGCGAATTTTATTACATTGACCAGTTTGAATTGGAGAAATTAACAGCAAACGATCTTGAAGTGGACATGCAAAATGAAAACCAACAAGATGAAAACACAGCTCCAAACAGCCATATAATAAACAGATTATTAACCTTGCTTGCTCAGTTAATAATCCTTATTATTCCACCCAGCAACTTTGGAAGTATAAATGAAATTTGTTAATTTACCTTTTTCTTCAGAAATATGAATCTAGAAGTGAAAGCATACAGATCCACATGTGTTCAATCACTGTTCATGTACGAGATCAGTCTGATCATTCGAGTTTACAGACAACGCCACCAACTTAAGACAAAAATTGATGGCGTGAGTCAATATGAGTCAGTGTAAAATTTTGCAGATGACATGGCCGCCAAATAGCGACGCGACAATTTCAAATCTGTACAGAGTGACATTTTATGAGATGTCATTTGCGTAAAAATCAAAGAAACTTAAACTGGACAAATGACAAACGTTACATTTACACTTTGACAGATTAAAGCTACTGTATAAAGACTTGAAGAATTTTCAAAAACCAAATTCCTACTGAAGTGTGATGTCTAAACAGAGGTGTGAACGGAACAGTGACTTGCGCACCATAACAGCCCTACCACCTACCTATTCTCTGGAAGACGAAGAGAACTTGAAGGCCATCTGTCCAAACAAAGCGGTTTGACTCCAACCATCTCAGATTCTATTGACCAAAAAAAAAAACGGGGGTTGGCTTGCATTGCTGAGTTTGGAATTTTATACAGTTAGATTGTCATCAGAGTATGTGACTTCACGTGAATGCCTCCTTTGATAAGGCAGCGGTGTCTTGATGCGAGCGTACCAGCACCCAGCAGTGGAAGCAGATGCTGAGGGTCAGGTAAAGGGCAGAGATCAGCAGCAGAGCCTTGAACCTCTCCAGCAGCAGGGACACCAGGCCGACTTGAAACACGTAGGTGCTGAACATCATCAACAAGATGATGATCATGTTGAACAAGATGGCTGTGTCCTGGATACTGGAAACACAACAAACCTGTTCAGTGTGGTTTCCTATTAAATTCAAAGATAGAGACCGAATGATCCACACAACCACAGCACGCCAATACATAAAAAAAACTTTATTTAGCAAAACGTAACGTAACTTCGTCAGACGGGCAGGTCTGATAAAGGGCAGGTATCTGTATTGGAGCGCTGTGGCTGTGCGGATCATTCGGTCTCTATCTTTGGTACAATTTTTCATGGTCCTGCACACCTTTTTGTGTTTTTGATGTGTGTGTCTTTATTGCATTACTTGTATTCCTATTAAATTCAGTCAACAAGCCTCAAAGTTCTATCAGAGACACTGATGGAGCAACACGTCTTAACATGCTTATTATCCATGACATAAAGAGCAAACACACGATGATTTCCAAGAAAAGCACACAAAGGAGGTTATTCATTTTTCAACAAATATTCCACTAAAAATGGATCAGTGAATCTCTGGTACTTGAACAAAAATAAAGTTTCTATTCTCTGACTAGGATGCTAGGTAACGGTTACAATTTGCTTTGTGAAATTTGATCATCATGTGTGTATTTGAGTGGCTAGGTTGTAACTATGCAGACATCAGTACATAAATGGAGAAAAAAAAGGCTTAAACTTTATGCACAGAAATGTTTTGAGGTCTTCATGGATATACAGTACTGTACGCACTGCTATGAAAACATTATTGTTCAAGACTGCAGTAAATACCTTGTTACTACACTTGACCTTTAAAGGTGAATTGTTTTGGCTGAACTATCTCACTGCTTTATAAGGACGTTTGCCTTTTAGCTGCCCTCGTTTTATTTATTTATTTATTTATTTTTAATTCAGTCACCAGAGTAGGTACACATTGACAGTTGGCACAGGTTTTGCGTCAATGTCGTGCCAGCTGTCCATGTCAAAATCTGTACTGATATTCAGTACTGCACACCTGGCCAAATGGAACACAGCAGAGGAACTGGAGTTTATATTTCCTCGCTGAAGTACGTACAATTTAGCGTTTGCTTTGGATAGGGAAAACTTTTACTTTGCTTCATGATTGATAGAGGACTAGAGGTCTCTGGAAGACAATTTTGACAGCATTCAAAGCTATCTGGCTGAGTTGAAAGCTTTGTGATCTCTTGCAGTGGGACTAATTGAGCACAACACCAGATACCCTTCCTGATGAGATTCCAGTTTACTTGGAGAAACAGATGCAGCCCCTGGTTTTACTAAGGAGTCTCCCATTCAAGTACTAGCCAGGACCCACCCTGCTTAGCTTCTGAGATCTGACAGGATCAGACTTGCACAGAGCAGACTGACCACAGCTTTATCATTTACTGGTATCTCATATTCGGTCTTCTACTGACATACTAATGAAGGGCAGAAATGTCAAAACTTGCATATGAAAACTAGGCTGCATTGAGCAAAGTAATCTGATATTCTGTAAATATCTGTTGTAATAACACTGGAGCTCTGCTCATAGACAGTCTTCCATAATATTTGGGACAGTAACCGTTTAACAAAATATCACATTAATTGTTTAGGAATTACACCCACTTTTTATATACTCCAATTTCAGACACAATATATAATGGGACAAACTGAGTTGTTTTATGCAAACCATTTTCTTTAGACAATTTGGGATGATTACATGAACATATTCAAGTTACTGAACGTGTCTTGGATTCATATTACACCAAACATTAGAACATACAAACACGGCATTGTGGTAAATCTGTATGGAGTCATAACAGTAAAAATGATTTGTATTAACAATAATACTTGCAGTTCATCCTATGAGTTACAGTGTCTGAAAATGGAGGGAATGTGTAAAAATGGTTTTACTTAAATAGTTTTTTCAATATCTTTTGTTAAACCCCTTGAATTAAATCTGAAAGTTGACACTACAAGAATGTCTTGACTGTTTCAACTCCATTGTAGTGGTGTACAGAGGCAAAAGCACAAATTTTTTTTAATCTCTGTACCAAATATTATGTAGCTGACTAGTTTAAATAACCTAGTAACTATGTTTCCAGTGCAGTTGAACAATAGAATCTTTGAGGGTCCCATCATCCCCTGCATGCTTCGAATGTTTCTGGTTCAACTCGCTGGTTGTAAACAACAAAAATGACAAATAACTTTGTATTTACACATGCTGCTTTGTAAAGTTTAACTTCTACTGCTACATTGATTAGCTCCTTACACCGGTTATGCGTGTGCTCCACGTCATCTTCTTAATAATTTTTTGTGGAAGCGTTACAGCACTGCATACAGGCCTGGTATATGTACTAGTGTTTTCAGATAGTTTGAGTGTTTTTGTGTAGATGCAGATACTTCATGAAATGGTGCCTTGTTTACTGAAAACATTTTGAAAATGACAGAAAAAGATTGTATAAAAAAAAGTTCAGTTTCCATGTGGACAAGGCCTGGTGACTACAGTTCCTGCAGTAGCAAAAATAGCTGCTGCCTTGCAACAAACTCTAGGTTCCAAATATTGAAAGAAGTACAAATAAATCTAAGTTTACAACTTATAACCTAAAAAAAAAAAATTTAGCCACAAAAGAAAGCAGGTTGACAGTTGACCAAAGAATGGAGTGAACAGGGTCCGTGAGAGATCGATTTTGCACAGAAATGTACTAAATCGGAAAAAAATAAGCCATTATTTTTATATTTTTTAACAGCAGTTATCTTCTCAAACTTACATTTAAATTCTTGACGTTGTGGAATGACTTACATGAAAAGCACCAGTTGGATGACAGCAGTACCTCTCAGGAGTTCACTGAAGGAATTGACGAAGAGGTCATAGGCCAACAGTGTCAGCTGGACCATCAGTACCAGGGAATAGTTGCCTGGTTGGAGCATCTTCAGGTTTCAACACTGTAAACCATCAATTTTCAAAGTCTTGCTTTATCTTCTGGATATTTGTTCTGCACACTGAGCAGCCACTTGACCGTGATTTAAATCTACGTGAGGTTTAAGATATGAACATAAGCATCAAACGCGCAGATCTTGAATAAATGCAGTGTTTCCATGAAGGAGATCAACATCTGGCAGACTTAACAGATGTGATGGGTCCAAATGCTGCCCGTTGTCGTTGGTGCATCATCAGACGCGTTAAGGAGCATCGAGGAAAAACTTAGCAAGAAAAAAAACATACAAATCTTCACTCTAAACGCGCCCAGATGAGGAACCTACCATCTTCAGGTTGCCTCCAAATAACTCATCATCTCAGACATGATAAAGGATACGGGATTCGAGTCGGTGCAGCTAAAACACACTGCAGCATCTCAGTTTTCTTCTTTCTCTTTACACATGTCACTAATCCGCCTCTGACTTCATCGTAACGTAACTCAGCCGCCCAGATAATCTTGGAGACGGATAATAGAGACTGACCCTGACACCGGGGTTCACAACGATAATCACCCAGTTGGCGTTTGGATAGCTCGGATTTGAACTTCACGGAATTCCCTCCAGACACGTTTGCAACGTTGACGTTAGCTAAGCACCTCTATTTTTGCTGCTACGGTTCCAAAATAACGTATAAAGAGTTGCCTAGCAATAAAATAACAGTGATGTTTGCCCACCGTTCTGGAAGCGAAGCTTCTAAGCGTGTGTCGAGTACGTCTTTCCGTAGAAGCTCCGACACTTGTATCGTTTTACGACAGTGACGTCATCGACGTTATTTAAGATCATTTTATTTCATTTTGCTTTAGGATTTAATTGCTATCAATTTGTCAGGTTGTTTTAATTATTTTGAACTGTAAATCTGTGATATTTTATATTTTTACTATTTTACAAATCACATGTATTTTGGTCTTTTGCAAACGTTTATTCAGAGGTATTTTTTTGTTGTAGGCACACACACACATCCATATATATATATGCGTTTCAGGTTAAGTTTAATACTTGTCTTAAAGACAACCCCAATTCCAATGAAGTTGGGACGTTGTGTAAAATGTAAATGAAAACAGAATACGATTTGCAAATCCTCAACCTATATTCAGTTGAATACACCACAAAGACAAGATATTTAATGTTCAAACTGATAGACTTTATTGTTTTTGTGCAAATATTTGCACATTTTGAAATGGATGCCTGCAACACATTTCAAAAAAGCTGGGACGGGGCAACAAAAGACTGGGAAAGTTGATGAATGCTCAAAGAACACCTAATTGGAAACAGGTGAGTGTCATGATTGGGTATAAAAGGAGCATCCCCCAAAGGCTCAGCCGTTCACAAGCAAAGATGGGGTGAGGATCACCATTTTGTGAACAACTGTGTGAAAAAAATAGTCCAACAGTTTAAGAACAATGTTTCTCAGTGTTCAATTGCAAGGAATTTAGGGATTCCATCATCTACAGTCCATAATATAATCAGAAGATTCAGAGAATCTGTTGAACTTTCTACACGTAAGCAGCAAGGCTGAAAACCAACACTGAATGCCCGTGACCTTTGATCCCTCAGGTGGCACTGCATTAAAAACAGACATCATTGTGTAAAGGACCTTACTGCGTGGACTCAGGAACACTTCAGAAAACCATTGTCAGTTAACACAGTTCGTCGCTACATCTACAAGTGCAAGTTAAAACTCTAACATGCAAAGCGAAATCCATGCATCAACAACATCCAGAAACTCCGCCGCCTTCTCTGGGCCCGAGCTCATTTGAAATGGACAGACGCAAAGTGGAAAAGTGTGCTGTGGTCTGATGAGTCCATATTTCAAATTGTTTTTGGAAATCATGGACGTGGTGTCCTCCGGACAAAAGAGGAAAAAGACCATCCAGATTGTTACCAGCGCAAAGTTCAGAAGTCAGCATCTGTGATGGTATGAAAGAATTCCACCTACAAAGCTTCAACATTAGTATCCTCAGTTACCAAGCGCTTATTGAGTGTTGTTAGAAGGAAAGGTGATGTAACGCTGAAACATGTTGCAGGCATCCATTTCAAAATGAGGAAATATTTGCACAAAAACAATAAAATTTATCAGTTTGAACATTAGATATCTTGTCTTTGTGGTGTATTAAATAGAATATAGGTTGAAGAGGATTTGCAAATCATTGTATTCTGTTTTTATTTACATTTTACACAACATCCCAAATTCACTGGAATTGGGGTTGCGTATATAAATATATATACGCAACCCCAATTCCAATATACAACCCCAAATCAATGAGGTTGGAAAAAAGCTGGGACGGGGCAACAAAAGACTGGGAAAGTTGATGAATTTTCAAAGAATACCTATTTTGAGCATTCCACAGGTGAACAGGTTAATTAGAAACAGGTGAGTGTCATGATTGGGTACAAAAGGAGCATCCCCAAAAGGCTCAGCTGTTAACAAGCAAAGATGGGGCGAGGATCACCACTTTGTGAACAACTGTCCTAATACCATTGGGACCACTTGCCTTTACCTTTCACATCTGCTCCAGTTGCTCCTTCAGCCCTGGGTACATACTGATTTTCTCATACTCCTTCTTTCTGATGTTGCTGTCAGCTGGGATTGCCACATCAATCACAACTGTGGTCTTCTTTCCCTTGTCAACCACTACTGTCGGCCAGCAGCTGCTTGTCTGTCTGGAATTTGAAGTCCCACAGGACTTTAGCCCTGTCGTTCTCAACCACCTTTGGTCGTGTCTCCCATCGGGACTTGGGGACTTCTATTCCTTATGCAGCACGGATGTTCCTGTACATGATTCTCGATACTTGGTTGTGCTTCTCAGTGTGTGCTATCCCACCTTGTAAATTGCATCCTGCTACAATGTGCTGGAGTGTCTCTGGGGGATATTTGCACAGACTGCAACTTAGGTCCCGTCAGCTATGGTCGACTCCCGCCTCTGTGGATCTGGTACTTAGGGCTTGTTCTTGTGCTGCACAGAGGCTCTAATCATGGACAGCTGCTGCAACATTCAGTTTGCAGAACCAAAGAATGTCTGCACAAACTGTCAGAAACCATCTCAGGGAAGCTCATCTGCATGCTCGTCATCTTCATCGGGGTCTCAACCTGAGTGAGTTTGAAGTTTGTCGTTGTAGCCGACTTGCGTGGGCAGATGCTCACATTCGATGGCGTCTGGCTGCTGATCGACTCTTTGCGAAGGAGATGTGTTGCACTGCGTGAGGCAAATGGTGATCACACCAGATACTGACTGGTTTTCTCACACCC
Organism: Thalassophryne amazonica; assembly: GCF_902500255.1. NCBI lineage: Eukaryota > Metazoa > Chordata > Actinopteri > Batrachoidiformes > Batrachoididae > Thalassophryne > Thalassophryne amazonica. Next base: position 58,443,897 of record NC_047110.1, read on the forward strand.
CCAGACTCCCCCCTCCCATAAAGCAAAACTGCACATTTTAGAGTGACCTTTTACTGTGGCCAGCCTAAGGCACACCTGTGCAATAATCATGCTGTCTAATCAGTATCTTGATATGGCACACCTGTGATGTGAGATGGATGATCTCGGCAAAGGAGAAGTGCTCACTAACACAGGTTTAGACAGATTTGTGAACAATATTTGAGAGAAAGGTATTTTGTGTATACCTTTGAGTTCAGTTCATGAAAAATGGGAGGAAAAAAATAAAAGTGTTGCATTTATATTTTTGTTCAGTGTAGTATCAGGATGCAATACAATACAAATGCAATTTAATTTAATACCAATGGAGTTACTTAAAAATATATGATGGACTTTTTCTCCATTTTTCTTTAATGTAAGACTTACTAGTTTGTTAATAATAGAAGTGGTGGGCAGGATACAGTCAGGGAGAGCAGGCTTGGGGTGGGGAACAGCCCCCAACTTTTGGTCCAAGGCTACAAAAAAGAAGAGGAAAGAGTTGGTGATTGAGGAGGTAGTCAGGCACGAGGAGGAGCAATACAAGATCAAGGCGCTCAGCCAGCCACAGCAAGGGCGATGGACAACTTGGGAAGGAGTCGTCAGCAGGACCATCAAGTGGTCCGACTTGTGGAAGATGCCTCAAGCAAGGCTTATTTTCCTCATTCGGGCCACGTATGACACCCTCCCCAGCCCAAGCAATGTGAGCCAGTGGTACGGCTCAGAGGAAAGCTGCCACCTCTGCAATGCCCCAAACCCAAGCCTACAACATATCCTGTCTAGTTGCAAGACAGCTCTGGCGCAGGGTAGGTATAGGTGGCGGCACAATCTGGTTCTGCGGAAGCTGGCAGAAGTCCTTGAAGCGTGGAGAATGGAAGCAGCCAAAGACCCTCCTTCTAAGACTCGGACGTTTATCAGCTTTGTTAGACAAGGGGCTGGAGCTCAGACCATCAGCCAGAGGGAAAGATCACTGCTAACACCTGGATGCAAATGGGAACTTAAGGGTGGATCTTGATCGGCAGCTCAAGTTCCCCCCAGAGATTACCATCACCTCCCTGAGGCCAGACGTCATCCTGTGGTCCTCTGATGTCAAGACAGCGATCCTGGCAGAGCTAACTGTCCCTTGGGAGGGAGGAATGGAGGCTGCCTGTGAAAGGAAGAGAGACAAATACACCGACCTGGTAGCCGAGTGCCGGGAAGCTGGATGGTCCACAACTATCTACCCTGTGGAGGTTGGCTGCAGGGGGTTCATTGGAACATCCATCCAGCACCTCCTCAGGAAGATTGGAGTGTCTAGAACAAGGCTGAAGAGGGCAGCTAGGGACCTGGCAGAAGAGGCGGAAAGAGCCAGCTTCTGGTTGTGGTTGCGTAGGAAGGACAGGTCGTGGGGGAAAGAGGGGTCCTAGGGGTAGCTGCAGGGGGCGGCAGGGAGACGTCCCTGCCGTTGCTCCACCACCGTGAGATGTTCCGGGATTAATGGAGCAAAACATCAATGAAGGGTGGCTCCCGGCTGATGACCCTGCAGTTACCCCGTTGGCACTGGCGGAGGTGCGTCAGGCGGAAACGCCATGCAGGTGGAGCTTACCTGTGCTTCCAACTAATTAATACCAGTTCAAGAACATAAAAAAAATGTAAGGAAGATTTTTTTTTTTTTTTGGCCAGTGAGTGAATTTTTTGTATTACGAACTTCGTAATGTCAATAAATTTAACTTTACTCCACATTAACAAATCGCAACATAAAAGCAATGACATTAATGCATCAATAATTATAATAATAAATGAGTAATTTGACGCTAATACAACATTTTCAATACAGGGCAGCATTTCTACAGCCTGGTTTCAGTACTTCTTGTACTGAAGTAAAAGATCTCAGTATATTTCTTAAACCGCTGAATAAAAAAGTAGATGCTCCTGTGTCAAAAATCTGCTAAAGAGATTCACCATCTACACGAAGTATTACGGTAAACGCCGGGCTAACTCTTCTTACTGCCCCCTCGTGGCCGCTAGCGGAATTGTTTACAGGTAGCGCGCGCACAGCTGCGTGCAGCACGCCGAAGGTGAGCGTTCAATGTTTCTCCTTTTTTTGCTCAAATTACTTTAAAGGCAGTAATGTGAGCGATGTGTTCATTTTTGTTCGGTAGAATAACGTGAGACTGACTGCTCTGAATGTGTTTCTTTCATCGTCTTAATAATTAATGTGCATTTATTTCGTTTGATAAATGTTCCAACGGTGGTTTTGACAGCAGCTCCTGGAACTTTCGACTTCAGAACTCCATCTGCATAAAACAACCGCACTGTCATTTCGAAGCGCCTGTTTTTCTTCTCGCAGCTCGTTCTGTGCCACGTCGATAATGTTCATTTCCCTCCACTTTACACCTGCTGGATAATGCAGGTGAGGAACATTTTCTGACCTTTGGTGTGTTTGTTGGCTCGCAGGCAGTCGAATTTGACACACAAAATCCTCAGCATACACTGTTTACACAGTCCTCTTATCTGAAAGTCCGCCTGTGTGTGAGGATGAAGTGTGGAATGTTTAACAAGACGCTGTATAATCATCATTATCAGCCCATCCATACTGTTGGATGGCACTTCTGGCAGCCGGGGACCTTCCAACAAGCTTTTTATTACACATTAAATGAGCTCAGTTGTTTGTTTGGTTTTTTTGGGGGGGTAGGGGGGGTGGGGGCGTGGTTTTGTGGTTGTATAATTAACCGAAGAGCAGGTGACTTTGTGAGATAGGATTTGGATCACCAATATGTCATCCAGGATTCAAATCCAAGTGTCTATATCATGCTACCCATCTGTGTTCTTGGACGCGACACTTGATCTACATTGTGTCGTCCACTCAGATGTAAATAGGTACCAGCTGTGGCTGGAGATGTAGCTTGCAAAGGACTAACATCCTCTCAAGAAGGACTTGAGGAGTCTCAGCTTCTTCATGCTATAGATTCCAGGGATAAGCCTTGACCCCATGGCCTTCAAGATGTTTATAGGCCGGAATTCTTTTTAGTGTAGCATTTTCACAGCAAGATTATTAGGCTGATATCGGACCTGATCTTCCCCTTCTGGTAATCTTAAGGACGCCCCAACAATCGTGATGCTAAAGATCTTATCAAATATTCCTGCTGTATGTGGTGTGTTAAGAGCGTTCTGATCTGCTCGGAAGGATGTCAGGAGCGCTCAGACCGCAAATTGGGGATATTCAACATGTTGGATTGTCTTGGCTCAATATCGCAGCGTGTGTGGTGTCCCCCCGACCACAAACGAGCACGCAGCCTGCTGAATGTGACGTGCTGCTAATCAGAAAGTGAGGTGATGGACATACGGAGCCAAATCTAAAATCAAAACAGCTGGCGCACCAGAAAGTCCGGTGGTCGCACAGTCTCCACTCCTTTGAAGAACGCCTTTTTCTTTTTGTATTGTTTTTTCCTCTTTTGTAAATAGTCCACAAACTATCTCCGTTTGTTTACTTTGAAGTCACGTTTAATCTCGAGATTTTGCAAGATTTCCTCTCTGACCTGGGAATGTTCGTGTGTGAAGTCTGTTCGTCTGTGGTGTGTTCTTTTTACCGTGTGGCTGCACAACCACACACTGTACCACCAAACCAGTCTGATCTATGATTTTTTTTTTTTTTTTTAACTCCACGTGTGTGGTCTCTCAGGTTTTGGAAACCTACAGATAATTTTAAAATCTTGACGTGTGAACCAGGCTTAAGAGGAGGAGGAGTGGCAGGGAGAAGCATGGTGGATTAGTGGTTAGCACTGCCTCACAGCGAGAAGGTCATGGGTTCGATTCCCACCTAGGGAGTTTGCGTGTTCTCCTCATGTTTGCGTGGGTTCTCTCCGGGTGCTCCGGCTTCCTCCCACATCCAAAGACATGCAGGTTAGGTGGACTGGAAACTTTAAATTGTTCGTAGGTGTGCATGCGGGAGTGACTGTTTGTTTATCTGTATGTGGCCCTGCGACAGGCTGGTGTCCTGTCCAGGGTGTACCCCGCCTCGCACTTTATGACTGCTGGGATAAGCTCCAGCCCCCCACGACCCTTAATTATACTAAGGGGGTGAAGATGAGTGTGTGAGGAGTAGCAGGAAGACAGGGGATGGGAAGGAGAGGAACAGTAGTAGCCAGTAGCAGTCAGTATTTCTGGCATTTATATTTGTATTTACATTTTGCAAATTGTTTTGTACTTCTAGTTTTGATACTAGTGTGCTTCTTACCCTGTGTGCTGCTATACAATGCTGCTGTGTGCTGCTATACAATGCTGCTGTGTGCTGCTATACAATGCTGCTGCATTGTTCCTCTCTTCAACCTGAATTCCTGATCATCTGTGAAAACCTCCTGCTGAGGTCATCAGGAGCAAGGAAATCCAGCAGTGTCTTGGCCCTTCATGTCCACCCTCGCTCTCTCAGCCATGGGTCACCAACCCTCCATTCCAAGATCACCCGTCTTAAGTGCCGTGTGACTGGGCCTTTAGATGTTTCCTAGTTCCGCCTGCTCCACCCACTGCTAATTAACTCCCTCGGGTGTGGTTAACCACTCAAGAACTAGGAAATACCAGACCTGCCTAATCAGCTGTGGCTGCAGTGAGTACACACGAAAACAATGTTGGGTAAGTGATCTCCAGGAGGAGGGGTCACCACCCTGTCCTCGAAATTTGCATAATTATGTCTCACTTTCTCTGATTGAAGAGGTTTCAAGTTTTGACCAGAGAGAGTTCAGATAACCACCATTTTCTCTACACTGACTGAGATTTGGGCCACAAAAATTGTCAAACAAAAAGAATAATTCCTAGTTTACACTCCTCTCAATTTTGGTTATTTAATTCATAGTAATACTTTCAATATCTTAATTTTTTTATTTTAATAAAGTTGCAAAAATCTCAAACTTTTTCTCATTGCCAGTATCGGGTATTATGTGTATTTTGAAGAAAAAAAATTCATCTATTTTGGAATAAGCCTGTAACATTAAAAAAAAAAGTGGAAAAAGTGCAGCACTGTGAATACCGGATGCACTGTACATCGCAATCATGTCACTGTGGTGGTGTACAGAGGCAAAATTTAAAAAATTGTCACTGTCTAAATACTTATGCACCAGACAGTACAGGGAGTAGATCAGTTCCAGTTCCAGATGATCTGAAGTGGGTTCATACTGTGCTAACAAAAACTAGCAGATTACTCGACCCTTCCCTTCAAGACTAGCTGAGAAATGCGTTACAGAAGAATATGATTAGTGAAGGAAGGGCGCGTGTCATTCAGCATGTTGTCAGATTTTTCTGTCAGTGTTATTAAGATGTCAGAATCTTTTGTGCACCTGCAGCTGTTTATGATGACTGTTTAAAGTGAATGATTAATTGAACATAAAATGACATCTTTCTTTGTGTTCAACAACACGGAATAACATTCATGGAACAATAATGAAAAAGAAAATCGTTTGATGAGCTGGACCACTGCTTCTTTTTTTAACTCAATTATTACAAATGATTAAACAATTGTTAGTTATTTATCTGTACACCATCTAACCAATTACTTCAGCTAATTATTTGCCACAATTCTTAATAATTTATGAAGTTATAATTTTGATGAAATCTGTTTTTATGGTGATTCTGCTCACATATTTAGAAAGTGGATAATTATGTTTTTGACCCAGGTGAGACTTCACAAATCACTGTTTTCTAAAGCTTCATGACAGACTGGCTCATTATTTCCATAGTTGATGGAGTAAAAACTGCTTGCAGGTTTTTGACAATGCAAACAATTGCAAATGTTTCATTTGCATCTCCTCCTTTTGACTGGCCATGCCCTACCTTCTAAGTACACAGTAACTCCTCACATGATACCATCCTGCTTTTTTATCATCCACATCCTGGTGCAGTCGAAAAACACTTCATTGAAGATTTCCTCGCCCAATACGAGTATACGGCAAATTTGAGGCAGAAATGTGCTTAATGTTGCACCTAACTTTTGAACTAGAGCTGTAAAAATTAGTCAGTTGATCCAGTGGTTCCCAGATTTTCTTTTGTTTTTTCTTCTTTTTTCTGCTACTCCCCACCCAACACACGTGCATGCCTTTTAACCTCTAAACTCTAAACCAGGTGTGGTTAAAAACCCTCCAGAATACACAAACTATATCATACTATATTCGGTATCTCCCTTGTTTCTTTATTCAGTGTCACCACTAGGGATGGGTATTGATAAGGTTTTATCGATATCGATGCCATTATCGATTCTGCTTATCGATATCAATGCCATTATCGATTCCCTTATCGATACCTCATGAATTTTGTACTAAAAGTAGGCTTTACAGGTTTTCTATGTATTTCCTTGAGTCTTAAAGTAAATAAATATGAAATTAGTCACTGTACCCTTGATCTCTGGACATAAATAAAAATAAACAAAACTGTTTCCCTTTGAAGTTATTAATTCAGACTGAATTCTATCATTCTATCTTGACTTGTCAGAGAGCCGCGCAACGTTTGGAGCTGTGTGAACAGAACGGAGGATGATTCTCGTTTCTTTCTTGCAACGAGACAGGAGTCCCAGTTAGTAACTTTAATCCGCACAAAAGTGAATCACAACTCATATTCAGGGATGAAAGTGGTGAAAAACAAAAAAAGCTGAAACCCCAAATTACCCCCCAACACCACCTGCAGGAAAATGTTTGAATTCTAGAAGCTCTGAAATGCAATCTGGGACTATTCCAGATAATAAACTGGAGTGAGTGCTGAATCCATTTAGTGAGAGAAAAAAAAATATACAACTTTCCTTATTCGGATTCATTCCAGTAGTATTCTGCTCTTAGGATGCAGCAGTTTTCTAGTTTGGCAGATAGTTCTGGAGGAAATCACTTAAGAAATTAACAAACTGAAAATATGGTTTGACCGAAACAAACTGTCATTAAACGTAAATAAGACAGGGATGAAATGGAGGTGTAAGAGACACTAGGTGTTCACAGGAAACATTTATTTCTGTATGTATGTATTTATGTTAGTTGCTATTACATATTTTCTGTTGTGTTTTTATTCAGGTTCTTTTTGTCTCTCTCTAAAATTGTATATAATAATCATTAGATTATTAACATATAAGCAAAAATAAATTTAAGGAATATTACAATTTGAAAACAAATGCACCCGAACGTGATGACGGCTGCAATTGCTAAATGCTAACGAAGCAATCGACCAAAGCATTGCTTCAATCTGCGAACCACGCTTCGATTGGTTCAAGGTTCAAAGCAAAGCCGCGCTGCAGAAAAGTTGATTATGGACCCGCTGCAGGGTCTGTAATCAATGTAGAGAAATGATCATTTTCCTGACAAACACCCGCCAAAACAACGGCCACTCTGAAGGATCGATAACAGAATTGTTAAGCACAAAGCTTATTGATGTCGGTGGATCGAATCATTTCTTAACGATACCTGAAAGGAACCGGTTCTCGATACCCATCCCTAGTCACTACAGCAGATCAAGATGAATTTGCATGTTGATTTGGCAAAGTTTTACGCCGGCTGCCCTTCCTGGTGGAACCCCATCCTGGAGAATGGGCACGGGTGGGCTTTGAACCTGGAACCTTGCACATTGGAAACAAGCACACTTAACCACCAGAGCCAGATTTTATTTTTATATATATATATATATATATATAATTTGAACTGTCCCACTTGCTTAATGTATTCTAAAAAGAAATATGAATTATTTTATGCTTTAAATGGTTTCAGCTAGTGTAGATTGTCAGGTTCTTTAAAAGTTGTAAAATCCTGTGAGGCTCAGCCTTGTTGAGCACAGCTGTGGATTTTGTGTACACTCACAGCTCAGTTTGTTCTGTGGCACATGTTTGACAAGGGAGGACTTGCAGGGTGAGTTTACTATAACCGTCATGTTATCCAATACTGAGGAAGGAGTTTCACAGTAACTTTTAATTTAAATTCGTTAATAAGAAAGACGTCATGTTGCTGATGGTACCTGAGATATCCCCGTCTGCGATGACGTGAATGTGATAAATGCCGTTAGAAAGCAGTGCTTTTGAAATATGACTTTCAGACTTGACATGGAGTGAGAAGGTACACAGAGTGGTCCATAATTATGCGTTTGGTGCTTAATGACAGACATACAGCTCTGTTTCCTTTCCCGTAGGCTCCTGTGTCTGTGCAGTCATGTCAAAGTGGCTGGTTGATGGTGAAGTGCTGGTGGGTCAAGGCAGTGGTGAGGCGTTACCCATGAGCCCCAAGCTGCGCAGTCACCCAGTTGGGAGCCCCAGACAGGGCCGGGGCCGAAGTCCACAGACTTCACCCAGCACCAAGGAAGCTGTGTCTGGAAGCCCGCAGGCCGAAACTATGGACAAGGCCAAGGAGCTGTTTGTGTTGTGTGACAAAGACGGGAAAGGCTTCATCACAAAGCGGGACATGCAGGTGAGCGGCTCCTGTGACACAGTCACAGGTGAATGAGAGTCTTGAAAACTGTCATTGTTCCTTTTTATCCCCGCTCTTCCTCATCAGAGGCTACAAGGAGAGTTGCCGCTGTCCCCTGAGCAACTGGAGACGGTCTTTGAAAGTCTTGACCGAGAAAGGAATGGATTTCTGACTCCTGCTGAGTTCAAGGCAGGACTTGGTGAGTGAATTATATTTAAAGGGGTTATACTGTGAAAAAGTTCTTTTTATCTAATATTTACATAAGCTATGGTTGGAAATTCATGTGAAACAGGCTCGTAGTACTGTAATTCTAAAACTGTGGATGTATAAATCCTAGTGCTGTATGGTTAATTCAGACCTGAAATAGCTCCTTTTAGTCCATAGCTGGACTCCTGCTTGCTGTGAGAGAAACTTTTACCTTGGGCTCTTTGCAACACGCTCGCATGATCAGTGATAAAGAGATGGAAGGAGATCTTAGACCCAGCACACATAACAGCACAGATATCACCTGCTTTAGATTTCAGCTAAAGCAGTTGATATTTTTACATGTTCTTGAAGTGGCAAAGGTACTTGCGCTCAGCTGTATGCCCATGGGCCTGTTGGTCTTTAAATCAGGTGTAGTCCACTGCTGCTATCGTGATGCATCATAAACCAAAAGCCCGGTGTCGCTGACCGAAAGGCCCCCCTAAAAATCAGTCCCCCCGATGACGCGGTTCATGGATTATCACCTCGTTTCTGCTTCAAACTGCACTCCAGTCATCATCTGTCTCAGCGACAGATATCTGAAGCTCTAGTACAGCAATCATTTCCACATAAATTCAGCATTATTTCATCATAAAAGGCGCCGGAAGCGATCACAGTGCCGCAGCTAAACGAGCTGCTAGCTGATGCGTTCACTGCGCGTCAGACATTTCAAAATGCCATGGAATTTTGCCTTGTTTCTGCTTAGAACTGACTTTAGAATGATTTAATAGGGTTTACTTTTATCATCTGATGGTTAATAATTCCATTAATTCATTTGATTGCTTTGAGTGAAGAGACTCTGTCTCAGACGTGCTACGTGGTCCGAAATGACACGTGCGCAGATGCAAAAGGTGGACCGATTTTTCGGGGCTGACCGTTCAGTCTGTGACACTGGTTTAAGTCAAGCGGAGAGTTTTTCTGTTGTTTATACGGTGCGTTGGCAGATTTGCGACAGCATACATTGTGCTTGTGAATGCACAGATGTGCAAGTTCTGTTCTGAAATCTTAGCATACATTCTATACAACCGTATACATTGCTTTATTATATTACCTTGAATGCCCACCTCGAGTCCATCAAATCTGTCTACGATCTTGGCGCAACAGACAATAATTCCTTCACCTGGCATGAACTCTTCAAGTTTACAAAAACTCTGCAGTTAGCATCTGTGAGCAAGAAAGACAGCCTTGTACCCCAAATCAGTTGGCCTCACTTGATAAGACCCTACAACACTTGTTCATTTATTGTGTTACTTTAAGTGGTTTATTCTGGATTCTTGGGGCGCAGTTACTGTTAAGTTCACAAACGTCTGTTTTTTTACATTTAACATTTGTTGTTCATTCATTGTGTTTCTTTGACTGCCAAAGGTGAGCTGGTGGGACTGGAGGAGACCACAGAGGAGAGAGAGGTCGAAGCAGAAGAGGAACGGGAACCATTGGACTTGTCCCAGGACACCACAGCGGTTAGATTTGTAAACGTCCTGGGGGAGCTAGGCACAGACAAGCTCTTCAGAGAGTGAGACCACTGTTAATAAAATCATTTTCTCAATTGTTTTGAGATCAGAGGGGATTTTTCACCCAAAGTTGACAATGCAAATGTATTAAGTGTTCAAAATAAATCCTACTATGCAGAGAGTTATACAAATTCACATAATTAAGCCAGTTTGATACTAGACACAGTGGATGAGCCGTCATTTTAATTATTTATAGTGAAACTGCTCAATTAAAGATGTGGGTGTGTTTCTATCAAACCTGAGCTACTTAAAAAATTCCTTAAAACAATGAGAGTTTGTGTCGTATTGGCATTGATTAATCAATACCTTGACTCCAGCACTTGAGAAACTAATTGATCAATCAGAGTGTCTGGTTTTGCATTTGTCCTGAATCAAGAATAAAATCCAGGGTTGACATCTTGGACTTGGGCCATTAGAAGTGTATCTGTATGTGGTAAAAGTGTTGACCCTCTTGAGTCATTCACTTACTTTGGCAGTGACATTTATGTCTCTGGGTCCTCTGCCTTTGAGATCAAGAGACGCCTGAGAAGAGCTCATGATGTCGCTGGACAGTGGTGTTTGGAGATGTAGGCACCTTTGCAGAAGAAAGTCTAAGACTTTGGGATCCTAGTGCTTCTAGTCTTGCCGTGTGCTTTTAAGAGTTGTAGGCTAAGCAGCGACTTAAGGTGATGCCTGGGTGTCTTTAGTACCAGGTCTCTTAAGATGGCCCTTGGGTTCTGCTGGGTTGACTGTGTCAAATGATCAATTATTTAGGGAGACTAAAATGAGGAGAATCACTTACATTATGAAGGAGTGTTAGCTATGACATTTCGGCCATGTGATCTCTGTGGATGAAACGGCATGCACGTGCCTGAGTGTTGAGGACCCCAGGTGCTAGAGACGTTCAAGGGGACGCCCTGGCTGGCTGTGGGAGATAGATTTGCTGTTGAGGTGGGGGTGGACCACGCTTGCCTCAGTAGTTTTCAACCAGGACCCACAGTGGCACCATTTTGTTGTGTGTGCAGCAACACATGGCACTGACACATGCTCATTGACCTGATTTGAATCGATTTACATTCCTCATATTACATTGCAAGTGAAATTTCCCTGCCCCGTGTTCCCTGGAAGACGTCGTGCTCCTTTTTGTAAAGTAAAAATAGTGCTAATTTACTCTCCACGTTATTTTAACCAGATCGACTGTGCTCACTGTATTGTGTCACTTCACATGTGGTCCGCTTGCTGCATGGCAGTCAGCAGGAGCTCTGTTCTCTGTGGTGTGAACTCCAGAGAGAGAGACCAGAGCTGTTGAGCATCCTTGAAGGCATCCTGGTCCATGCAGTCTCCCAGTTACAGGACTCCATCAGAGAAAGAGACAGCCTGGAACAAGCTCTACGCAGGTCTTGCCGGTCTCCTCACTTTCTGCCACACAATGCCTTCAGCTTGTTTTAATGTTTCTTGTTTTGTTTGTTTTTCTTAGGCGAGAGGGTGAGCACGACCAGGTTGTTCGATCCTTATATGAAGAAATGGAAAGCCAAGTGAGAGAGGAGAAAGAGAAACGCCTTGCTCAGGTACAGGCACATTCTGTAACATCAAAGTGTCGGACTGCATAAAGGGAAGGCCTCATCAAAACGCATTTTAATTATTGTAATATTAAGGACAACATTAGACAGAAGAAGAGGGGGCAAGAACTTCAGGAGGAACTGAAGATATGGGAGCAGGATTTGGAGAACGCTCTGAGCAAACAGAAAGAGGTAGGCTTCCAAACATTTCTATAGAGTCCTCGTAGTTTAATGACAGAGTCAACACAATCTCTCTTTGTACACAGCTGGAGTCCATAATTCGGCAACTGAGCTGTGAGCAGGCAAACATCAAGGACCAGAACCAGCAGCTGCAGCGCCTCAATGTGCAGTTACAGGAGCAGGTGGAGAGCAGCAGGGAGCAGCTGCAGGCCACACTGGGCCAGCTCAGCCTGTTGCAGCTCAACGCTGCTCAGGAAGAAATGGCCAAACAGAGGTGAGCACCTACCACGGTGCACCCACCCCCCCCCCCCCCCCCCCCCCCCCCCCCCCGCCACCCCAACAACAAAAATCCTGTTTCATACTTCTGTACACAATCTACATGTTCACTGGTGCATTTTTTTACATCGTTTAGGAAGTTGCACTGACTCTTACACACACACACACACACACACACACACACACACACACACTACAGCTGCTTTAGCTTCATCTTCCACAGCAGTGATTGGTCAGAGGTTATAAGAGGTCTCATGTTGGGTAAATGAGGTTAAGCTTCACCGTGTTTCTGTCTTTTGATAAACTGTTGATGATTAACATAGCGGTGTGGGTGGTCGTAGCTGACGTTATTGGGTCGTCCATTCAGTGAAGGGTCACTGCCTCAAACCGTGGTTAATGCAGTCTTTGTGTCAAAGTGTCCTTCAGCAAGATTGTGAATCACAAATTCTTCCTGGTGTGCAGGTCTGCGCCTTTCATCGACCTTTCTTTGGAATAAAAGTGCTAGCCAAAAGCTTCAATGCAATGTCGTACCCACCAGGGGTGGGTTGTTCATAAGGGCAATTTGGGCGACGCACTGTTAAACGGGAAAAGGAGGGATTTTTTTTTTTTTTTTTTCTTCTGTACGAGTCTACCACTGTTAAGCTGCATTTACAGATAATGACAGCAAGTCACGAATGCCACGAAGTATACGTTCTTGGCCGCTGATCACAAATGTGATGATTCGGGGCAGAGGCATCAGGTGTCCTCAGGGGCTGCTGCAACCTGATACCACGCGTGACGATTAATGGCACGTGTTGCTGGGGAATTATCAGGAACCATTATTCACAGTCAAAAATAATGTTCTGTTGTTGTGCGCTGTTACGCGCGGTAGTTTAAGTTCTGTCACGTTGTGAATGAGGTGAATTGTCTCCACACACCCGCATATTCATCCAGCTGTTGCTGAACAATTCAGATCGCTCCAGTTTGCTCCTCAAAATCCACAGCAGAACTTTGACTGCATGCTTAGTTGGGCTCTGTGCCATGGAGTGGCACAGAGAAGAGGAGACTGAGAGACAGATGTGTGGCTACATGCGGCTGTCGTCTCGCTTGTTTTCCCAAACATCAGGGGCAGCAGCAGCAGGTGGAACACCTGCAGGAGCGCGCTGATGACCACTGGAATGAAACTTTTTTAGCCAAGGGCGTAGGTTTGGTCTCAGCTTTGGTAGGGACAATACCACCCCCCCCGGCCCCCCTGCCCACCACCACCACCCCCTAACCCACTCATACCATTAGACGCACAAGTACAGCATAATACATAACATATGACGACATAATGCTGAATAATTTAACACTTTATTTACAATATTAAGCGTGTAGGCAAACAAACAAATACCTTAAATAACAAAATTGCACCCAAAATCACGAATCTATTCGATAGGCCTACACCTGAGAGAACAAGACAACAAAAAAATACTTGTGGAGCTAACAAAAAAAAAGAAAAGTTTTTGCAACCAAGATGTATAATCTATTCTCTTCATCAATAATGCAGTTGTAGGTATCTGGCAACCTAATTTAAAAAAAAAAAGGGATTTCCAATGATATATATGGTGTATTACGGTAAACGAAGCCTGTGATGTCATAACGCAGAGGAAAAACACGGAAGTTTCACACTAATGCGCCGCTGATTCTCATTACCGCCGTTAGTTCCCCCCTGGCAGATCCCGAGCAGCCGGGAAAGCAGGCCGACTGGGTGACTGTGAGGAGGAAGCGTAGCCCTAAACAGAAGCCCCGTGTACACCGCCAACCCGTTCACATCTTTAACCGTTTTTCCCCACTCGACGATACACCCGCCGAGGATCAAACTCTGGTTATTGGCGACTCTGTTTTGAGAAATGTGAAGTTAGCGACACCAGCAACCATAGTCAATTGTCTTCCGGGGGCCAGAGCAGGCGACATTGAAGGAAATTTGAAACTGCTGGCTAAGGCTAAGCGTAAATTTGGTAAGATTGTAATTCACGTCGGCAGTAATGACACCCGGTTACGCCAATCGGAGGTCACTAAAATTAACATTGAATCGGTGTGTAACTTTGCAAAAACAATGTCGGACTCTGTAGTTTTCTCTGGGCCCCTCCCCAATCAGACCGGGAGTGACATGTTAGCCGCATGTTCTCCTTGAATTGCTGGCTGTCTGAGTGGTGTCCAAAAATGAGGTGGGCTTCATAGATAATTGGCAAAGCTTCTGGGGAAAACCTGGTCTTGTTAGGAGAGACGGCAGCCATCCCACTTTGGATGGAGCAGCTCTCATTTCTAGAAATCTGGCCAATTTTCTTAAATCCTCCAAACCGTGACTATCCAGGGTTGGGACCAGGAAGCAGAGTTGTAGTCTTACACACCTCTCTGCAGCTTCTCTCCCCCTGCCATCCCCTCATTACCCCATCCCCGTAGAGACGGTGCCTGCTCCCAGACTACCAATAACCAGCAAAAATCTATTTAAGCATAAAAATTCAAAAAGAAAAAATAATATAGCACCTTCAACTGCACCACAGACTAAAACAGTTAAATGTGGTCTATTAAACATTAGGTCTCTCTCTTCTAAGTCCCTGTTGGTAAATGATATAATAATTGATCAACATATTGATTTATTCTGCCTAACAGAAACCTGGTTACAGCAGGATGAATATGTTAGTTTAAATGAGTCAACACCCCCGAGTCACACTAACTGTCAGAATGCTCGTAGCACGGGCCGGGGTGGAGGATTAGCAGCAATCTTCCATTCCAGCTTATTAATTAATCCAAAACCCAGACAGAGCTTTAATTCATTTGAAAGCTTGTCTCTTAGTCTTGTCCATCCAAATTGGAAGTCCCAAAAACCAGTTTTATTTGTTATTATCTATCGTCCACCTGGTCGTTACTGTGAGTTTCTCTGTGAATTTTCAGACCTTTTGTCTGACTTAGTGCTTAGCTCAGATAAGATAATTATAGTGGGCGATTTTAACATCCACACAGATGCTGAGAATGACAGCCTCAACACTGCATTTAATCTATTATTAGACTCTATTGGCTTTGCTCAAAAAGTAAATGAGTCCACCCACCACTTTAATCATATCTTAGATCTTGTTCTGACTTATGGTATGGAAATAGAAGACTTAACAGTATTCCCTGATAACTCCCTTCTGTCTGATCATTTCTTAATAACATTTACATTTACTCTGATGGACTACCCAGCAGTGGGGAATAAGTTTCATTACACTAGAAGTCTTTCAGAAAGCGCTGTAACTAGGTTTAAGGATATGATTCCTTCTTTATGTTCTCTAATGCCATATACCAACACAGTGCAGAGTAGCTACCTAAACTCTGTAAGGGAGATAGAGTATCTCGTCAATAGTTTTACATCCTCATTGAAGACAACTTTGGATGCTGTAGCTCCTCTGAAAAAGAGAGCTTTAAATCAGAAGTGTCTGACTCCGTGGTATAACTCACAAACTCGTAGCTTAAAGCAGATAACCCGTAAGTTGGAGAGGAAATGGCGTCTCACTAATTTAGAAGATCTTCACTTAGCCTGGAAAAAGAGTCTGTTGCTCTATAAAAAAGCCCTTCGTAAAGCTAGGACATCTTTCTACTCATCACTAATTGAAGAAAATAAGAACAACCCCAGGTTTCTTTTCAGCACTGTAGCCAGGCTGACAAAGAGTCAGAGCTCTATTGAGCTGAGTATTCCATTAACTTTAACTAGTAATGACTTCATGACTTTCTTTGCTAACAAAATTTTAACTATTAGAGAAAAAATTACTCATAACCATCCCAAAGACGTATCGTTATCTTTGGCTGCTTTCAGTGATGCCGGTATTTGGTTAGACTCTTTCTCTCCGATTGTTCTGTCTGAGTTATTCTCATTAGTTACTTCATCCAAACCATCAACATGTTTATTAGACCCCATTCCTACCAGGCTGCTCAAGGAAGCCCTACCATTATTTAATGCTTCGATCTTAAATATGATCAATCTATCTTTGTTAGTTGGCTATGTACCACAGGCTTTTAAGGTGGCAGTAATTAAACCATTACTTAAAAAGCCATCACTTGACCCAGCTATCTTAGCTAATTATAGGCCAATCTCCAACCTTCCTTTTCTCTCAAAAATTCTTGAAAGGGTAGTTGTAAAACAGCTAACTGATCATCTGCAGAGGAATGGTCTATTTGAAGAGTTTCAGTCAGGTTTTAGAATTCATCATAGTACAGAAACAGCATTAGTGAAGGTTACAAATGATCTTCTTATGGCCTCGGACAGTGGACTCATCTCTGTGCTTGTTCTGTTAGATCTCAGTGCTGCTTTTGATACTGTTGACCATAAAATTTTATTACAGAGATTAGAGCATGCCATAGGTATTAAAGGCACTGCGCTGCGGTGGTTTGAATCATATTTGTCTAATAGATTACAATTTGTTCATGTAAATGGGGAATCTTCTTCACAGACTAAAGTTAATTATGGAGTTCCACAAGGTTCTGTGCTAGGACCAATTTTATTCACTTTATACATGCTTCCCTTAGGCAGTATTATTAGACGGTATTGCTTAAATTTTCATTGTTACGCAGATGATACCCAGCTTTATCTATCCATGAAGCCAGAGGACACACACCAATTAGCTAAACTGCAGGATTGTCTTACAGACATAAAGACATGGATGACCTCTAATTTCCTGCTTTTAAACTCAGATAAAACTGAAGTTATTGTACTTGGCCCCACAAATCTTAGAAACATGGTGTCTAACCAGATCCTTACTCTGGATGGCATTACCCTGACCTCTAGTAATACTGTGAGAAATCTTGGAGTCATTTTTGATCAGGATATGTCATTCAAAGTGCATATTAAACAAATATGTAGGACTGCTTTTTTGCATTTACGCAATATCTCTAAAATCAGAAAGGTCTTGTCTCAGAGTGATGCTGAAAAACTAATTCATGCATTTATTTCCTCTAGGCTGGACTATTGTAATTCATTATTATCAGGTTGTCCTAAAAGTTCCCTAAAAAGCCTTCAGTTAATTCAAAATGCTGCAGCTAGAGTACTGACGGGGACTAGAAGGAGAGAGCATATCTCACCCATATTGGCCTCTCTTCATTGGCTTCCTGTTAATTCTAGAATAGAATTTAAAATTCTTCTTCTTACTTATAAGGTTTTGAATAATCAGGTCCCATCTTATCTTAGGGACCTCGTAGTACCATATTACCCCAATAGAGCGCTTCGCTCTCAGACTGCAGGCTTACTTGTAGTTCCTAGGGTTTGTAAGAGTAGAATGGGAGGCAGAGCCTTCAGCTTTCAGGCTCCTCTCCTGTGGAACCAGCTCCCAATTCAGATCAGGGAGACAGACACCCTCTCTACTTTTAAGATTAGGCTTAAAACTTTCCTTTTTGCTAAAGCTTATAGTTAGGGCTGGATCAGGTGACCCTGAACCATCCCTTAGTTATGCTGCTATAGACGTAGACTGCTGGGGGGTTCCCATGATGCACTGTTTCTTTTTCTTTTTGCTCTGTATGCACCACTCTGCATTTAATCATTAGTGATCGATCTCTGCTCCCCTCCACAGCATGTCTTTTTCCTGGTTCTCTCCCTCAGCCCCAACCAGTCCCAGCAGAAGACTGCCCCTCCCTGAGCCTGGTTCTGCTGGAGGTTTCTTCCTGTTAAAAGGGAGTTTTTCCTTCCCACTGTAGCCAAGTGCTTGCTCACAGGGGGTCGTTTTGACCGTTGGGGTTTTACATAATTATTGTATGGCCTTGCCTTACAATATAAAGCGCCTTGGGGCAACTGTTTGTTGTGATTTGGCGCTATATAAAAAAAAATTGATTGATTGATTGATTGATTACCGTAAGTTCTCATGTAAGCCCTCACTCTGAAAAATTTAACACTGACAGCAAGCCAAGAACCCGTGCTTTCCAACAGCATGCTATATGTTGCATATATTACGGTAAAGTGCGTTCGGTGACTTTTGAAACGAGGCAAAAGTATGAAAAAGAGCGCAAAACTGACAAAAAAGTACAGAGACAGACAGCAAACATAAATGTAGTAATTTCTGAGGAAAAGGCAGGATGTTAGTGTCATTTGTGAAGGTGTGTGTGGGTGTGCAGTTTATTTTAAGTGTGGCGCACAGCATTGTTCGCAAGCCCTCCACCCCGCCCTTCTTGTTTTTCTGCACCGGAGCAGTGTTGCCAGATATGAAATATGAAAGTATCGTACCAAAACCTCAAAATTATCGTATTTTGGGAGAAATGATCGTACACAAACAAAACGCATACAACGTAGCTATTTTAGTGTTTTTTTTTTTTTAATTTCCAAAGAATTTTATGTCACATTTTTAAACAGTAATTATAGTAATGGGGAAACTAGAACGCACTACTAGAAAGATTTTTTTTTTTTCTGTGAAGGGACACAAACGTGTTAATTACCAGACTAGAAAGAGTCGAATTCAACCTTGAGGTCGCTGTCGTCATCCGATGCCATGGCCACTTGTGCAGATTTTGTTGAACACAGAAAAAATGTTGACACCTCCATAAGGAACTTGAACTTTTTTATTTTTCTTGTATATCTCTTTGCTCTTGTGTTTTGTTCGTTTGTTGTTGCATTTGTTCAAATAAAGTTTAAAAAAAAAAAAAGATGTTGGTTGGGGAATCTTCCTGTCACGGCAGAGATTGGATGGGAACTCACTTTGTATGAGAGGGGGCGGGCTTTCAAATGACGTTGTCCCGGGCGGCCAAAGCCTGCAGCAGCCCTGTGTGTGGTGTGTCTTTGATGCCGCCTGAGTGCAACGCCTGCAAAATGATTCTTGGGTGTCACAGAGAGATGCGTGTTTGGGCAACAACTGAAATTATCGTACATTTTGGATTTTTTCCCATTATTGATCGTACATCGTACAAAACTATCGTACAAATACGATAATTATCGTACATCTGGCAACACTGCACCGGAGCCACCCATCCTCTGCGCTCCGGGACCTCCCACTTTACAAATTAAGCACTGCCTGCCACGAGATGCGCTTTGTTTACGTCCATGTGAGAAGAACGTGAGCCAATGAAATTGCAACATGGGTAACCCTGTCATTCTGGCACGTCGAAAACACAAAACGTGACGACTAAAATTATAGTATCGAGTTCGCAAAAAAATAGTGAATGATTTTGTTATATAAACAAAAATGCTAAATATTGGTAGGGACTATTTTGCCATCCCAAAATAATGGTTGTGACTTGTCCCTATGGTCCATATGCAAACCTACGCCCCTGCTTTTAACTGACTTGGCATCGCTGTCCTTCAGCATACTGCAGCAATGAAACTGAATGCGGTGCAGCAGGGTTTAATTGTGCGCATGTCTATTAAGGATCATCACTAATCAAGATGGATCAAGTGGAAGATTTTTTGACAGCCAAAAACATGCTCCACAAAAATCACAAATATCACGCACCAACACGCATCATTAAGAAACCTACTCAGATGCGTTAAGTCACGTTAAGAATGTCAGGAATGTGCCAAGAATGATGCAAATATGGCATTTGTAACACGTCTTGCCTATGTGTAAACACACCATTACAGTGGTTATCAGTGTTCCAGGCTGTTTGATATACCTCTGAATGTCACTGTCCAGTCAGGTCGTGACAATTCTGGTGTCATTTCAGTCAGGTTGAAAGTCGCTCCACCACCGTCTCTCCAGACTCTGATGTAAAATCACTATTTTTCACAAAGTGGCATTTTCAATGCAATCTTTGTGGATTCCGGGTGTGCAGAGCGTGTTATGTGTTTACATCATGCGCAACTGTGAAAAGATATACAGCGATTTTCCAGCAGAAAAACAACAAGGGCTCTTGGGCAAGGTCCATAATCCCCACCTGCTTCCAGTGTGAATAATCAATCAATCAATCAATCAATCAATTTTTTTATATAGCGCCAAATCACAACAAACAGTTGCCCCAAGGCGCTTTATATTGTAAGGCAAGGCCATACAATAATTATGTAAAACCCCAACGGTCAAAACAACCCCCTGTGAGCAAGCACTTGGCTACAGTGGGAAGGAAAAACTCCCTTTTAACAGGAAGAAACCTCCAGCAGAACCAGGCTCAGGGAGGGGCAGTCTTCTGCTGGGACTGGTTGGGGCTGAGGGAGAGAACCAGGAAAAAGACATGCTGTGGAGGGGAGCAGAGATCGATCACTAATGATTAAATGCAGAGTGGTGCATACAGAGCAAAAAGAGAAAGAAACAGTGCATCATGGGAACCCCCCAGCAGTCTACGTCTATAGCAGCATAACTAAGGGATGGTTCAGGGTCACCTGATCCAGCCCTAACTATAAGCTTTAGCAAAAAGGAAAGTTTTAAGCCTAATCTTAAAAGTAGAGAGTGGGGCCACTTCATTTTGATTAACATTTTGCTTGTGAACATTCCTGAATGCAACTTCCTCCCACAGCTTTCCACCCATAACTTATGTAGCGAGAGGAGAAATCTTTCTATTGTATGCTGCCATCTAGTGGAGGTATTGCTGTGTGAGGTAATCAGCAAACAACTAATTGCTTGTCTTGTCTTGCATAATGTATTTAATCATTATCACAAAAATTGCCCTCCTGAGAAATTTTTCAGGAGCTGCCACTGGTATTCACTGTTGTACCATGTAATAGGTCTTCAATACCTTAGCTGTTCCTGAAGATAGTGAGTCATTATTTTAGTGGATTTGATAAAATGCCAGGTGTTTCCACTTGATTTACTCTTTGCTCTCTGAGTCATAGTTGTATTAAGCTTGAGGAGTTAACATAAGGTGTTGTGTTGCATTACTGGGTGGTTGTTGTTTCCTCATACAGACATTCTTTGTTAAGTATTGGAAGCTTTGCAAGTTAACAATCTGTGTTACCATTTTACACACTATGATTTTCATTGTATTTATTTATTTGATTATTATTTTTAACTGTTGGTTTAGATGGACTGGTGACTTTATTGGTCCTGTCCAGTGATTTGGACCTTGCCCTTGTGAAGTGTCTTGGGGCGGCTTGTTGTGATTTGGTGCTATTTAATTGAACCTCCATTCTGTCTCAGAAAATTACACTCATCTTTTTTGCAAGACTTTGTGTTGCCCCTTACCTGCACTGTTTTGAAGTGCTGCTTTTCATGTCCTGTCTGGATGGGAGTAAATTTGTCTTTTTACTCTACATAAATACACTGACAGATTGATTGAGGGTGACATAGGTTGGGGCACAGTCATCATTAACTGCACACATTCAGGAGGAGATGCATTTATCACATTGCATTCTCAGGAGTTAAATATTTAATAACAGTCCTGTTTTTGCTTCTGTCACTTTAGCCCCATTCTCATTTTGGCACTTTGGGAAAACCTGGTGATATTGTGGCCTGTACAACAACGTTACAGGCAACAATGACCCCATAAGCTCTTCCCATGTGTCTCTCTATTTCAAAGGTACAGGAACCCAAATACATGAATGTCACTAAGTAAATGTCTCTTCAAGTTCAACAATTTCAGTGGATATAGATACATTTTTGATGACGGAGTCCAGGAAGTCACTGAAAGGTTGCATCTTAGTTTTGATCCAGGACAATCACAATCCCAGGCACACCAGTTCCCTGCATCAACTACAAACAAAAGTGGTTCATGTAACACTGTATTGCAGTCATGTTGATATGTATGTTTGTATGTATTGGGCTAATTTTTGTAGCATATTTCCACTGTAAAGTCAAATCTTTTGCTGCTTTATTATAGAAAAGTGATGAAGGTGTCTAGAAACATGCAGAAAGAGAAGGAAAGTCTCTTAAGACAACTGGAGTTATTAAGGTAGGTCTGCACACAGTACATGTTTTCAAACATTTTCTGCCCAGCAAAATTGTGACATAAAAAAGTAAAGAATGTAAATCTAGCCTGTGCACTTTTTGTATCTATTCAAACACATTCTAAACATTTGATGGTGTGTGTCAGGGACATGAATAAAAGGCTGCGAGATGAGAAAGATGCCCAGCAGTCACAGAAGAGGGTTAGTCACAGACGCACTGAGTTTCCTCCTGTGCCGTTAACCTATGACCTGTATGAAGACATTTGGACATAGCAGATGTGTCCACGCTAAGCTAAGTCGTGGATTGCTTTCTTGCCTCCTCTGGACAGTGGTTATTTATCTTTGCACCGTGTGATACAGTCACTGCCAGTTAGGATTTGTCAAACTCCGGTGATGTTTTGTCCGAGTGGTCAGTGAACTGAACATTTTTGTCTTAAAACATTTATTCTACTGTTTGTCAACTTCACAGTGTTTATCTTTTTGTGATATACTGTACATATACATTTACATGCACATGAGCTGAAGTAGGTCATTTTAAATTAAAGTGTAGGTGACACAATGTTTAATTTTAGTCTTAAATAATCAAAGGGAAAAAAAAGGCTTTCCCTGTGTGCAGTTACTGAAGAGATAAATATTCGGATTTTGAACTACATACCACTAAAAACCAGGAACTTCGGACGAGTCACAAAATTGGACAAGGAGGAAGTGATGTCAGCGGTAGCACCATTATTTTAACAGTCCCGTTTGTTTTGTTTGCAATTGGACGTATTTCTGTGTGTAAGTGCTTCATTTCTTGAGTTATGCCAGCTCAGTGTGTTGCAGGCTTTTGTTTGAATACACCTGTAGACAGTCAGCTTGTTTAAATTTCCTAAGGATCACGTGTTTATTATTATTTTATTTATGTATTTATTTATTTTGGTGAATTTTAATTGCAGGTGCAACAGCTGCTGCCACTGCATTTCACTCACACAGTAGGCACGTCCTGATCACTTTTTTCTGATGTCAAGGATGATAAACTAACATTTTTTTTAATGAGGCCTTATCAGTTGATTATTACCAAATAGCTGACCAAAAAAAATTGGTTTATCATCTCCGCCGCATGCATGCATCTTTTTTTTTTTTTTTTTTTTTTTTTTTATATCCATTCTGTGTTCTGAAGTCTACCAATATCGTCATTGGTGTCAGACTGAAGGTCTTCCTCCAAGGTTTTGTCTTCCTTATTGTCATCTAAATAAGGCTCAAAGCAATAAGGCTGTATCTGCCACAGCTTCTTCAGAGACATCTTTAGAATCATCTTCAGACTGAACTCCACACTAGAAAAAAAATCGTCTGAGAACAGCTCGACCTCCGACGCGTTTACAGTTGATTTGGGCTTGAATCAGCTGGTGGTGTTCTCCTGATGATGTAGCAACAACATGGCCGTGGCTGACAACTGCAATAGAGTGCAGGCTTCAGACAGCTGTTGTTATTAAGATTGACCTTTCACCCGCGCACTTATTGACTTTTATTGTTCAGGATTTAAAAAAATATCAACATTTCATCATTTTTAGTAGTTATTTGTGTACATTTTTTGGTGTCACCTACTCTTTAAGTTTCTTATGTATCAAACTGCTAATGTAGCATCTTTACTGGTTTTCGCTTTTTCTGAGAAAACCACTGAATAAATACAGCATTCAAAGCTGACAGTTATACGAGGTCTATTAGAAAAGTATCCGACATTATTTTTTTTAAAAACCATATGGATTTTAATCACGTGTGATTGCGTCAGACAAGCTTGAACCCTCGTGCGCATGCGTGAGTTTTTTCATGCCTGTCGGTTGCGTCATTTGCCTGTGAGCAGGCTTTGAGTGAGCACTGGTCCACCCCTCTCGTCTATTTTTTATTGCGAATAAATGTCTGAACGATTTGGAGCTTTGCTGCATCAATTTTTTTCCAGAAACTGTGAGAGAGCTCCAGGTGGACACCATTCGAAAAATTAATGACTTTCAGGGGCGATTTTATGGGGATTAAACAGATTACGGAGTGTTACTGCTGCTTTAAGGGCTGCCCACAACTCCTGAGAGCGTGGCGCGCTCCCGGCCCCCATCGACAGGCTGACACCCCGCTGAAACAACCAGATCATTTCAAATGTGAAAGCTTTGTTGATCCGGGACCTCATCTGACTTTCACAAAAAGGCAGAAGTTGTGGACATCAGCACTTTATTGGCACATTCCACTGTTACAGGAGTTTTTTTTCATGGACAAAGAAGCGGAGGGACGCGCCACTGTGCCGCTCATGGCGCGGCACAAAACCACCTCGGTGTTGGTCTCTCAGGACAGCTTTCAGGTGGATTTCAGACGGATTCCGGTTGCTTTCCAGTCGTGTGAATATCCGATTGTGATTGTGCATGAGCTGGACATGCCCAAACATGTCCTGGAAGGCTTCATCACGGCGTTTCTTTGCGCCGAGCGGCTGCACCGCGATGCGCGGAACTCCTCCGCACGTCTGTCTTAATGTGCGGAAAAAGTGCTGATGTCCATGTCTTTTCACAATTCCTGTGCTAGTCAGATGACATACCGAATCAAGACAGCATCCAGTTTAAAAATGAATGGCACATTTCACTGTTACAGGAGAGTCATGGAAAGAGAAGCGGCTCAACCACGCGTCGCCGCGGAGCTGCATGGCGCAAAGAAATGCCGTGATGAATCCGTCTGAAATCCACCTGAAAGCTGTCCTGAGACCAACACCGAGGTGGTTTCCATGGAAAAAAAAAACTCCTGTAACAGTGGAATGTGCCAATAAAGTGCTGATGTCCACATCTTTTGCCTTTTTGTGAAAGTCAGACGAGGTCCCGGATCAACAAAGCTTTCACGTTGGAAATGATCTGGTTGTTCCAGCGGGGTGTCGGCCTATTGATGGGGGCTGGGAGCGCGCCGCGCTCTCAGGAGATGTGGGCAGTCCTTAAAGCGGCAGTAACACTCCGTAATCTGTTTAATCCCCATAAAATCGTCCCTGAAAGCCATATTAATTTTTCGAACGGTGTCCACCTGGAGGTCTCACAGTTTCTGGAAAAAAATTGATGCAGCAAAGCTCCAAATCGTTCAGACATTTATTCGCAATAAAAATCCACCGAGAGGGTGGATCACACCTCACTCAAAGCCTGCTCCCAGGCGAATGACGCAACCGACAGGCATGAAAAAACTCACGCATGCGCACGAGGGTTCAAGCTTGTCTGACGCAATCACACATGCTTCAATTCAATATGTTTTTTTAAAAAAATAATAAGGTTGGATACTTTTCTAATAGACCTTGTATACATGCATACAAAGTAGCATTTCCTTTTGTTTTTATTGTCTGACATTTCATGTGTCTGTCTGGATGTAGTTTCTGAATAACGGATATTTCAGCTGTATGTGTTTTATCACAGTGATCACCTGCTGGTTGTTTGTTTATTTTGCCAACTTATCAAATAACTGTATTATTGATAAATAATAATGATGTTAAATACTTTTTAGCAGAATAAACTTTTATTGGACTGAATTCTTGTTTTTCTCATGTTCATATCAAATTGTTTGCCTGTGCAACAAATTTATAACAACATATAAAACTGAAGTTCTCTGGAAATTTTTACCGTAACGCACAACATATTGAAGACAACAAAAATCTTAACTATGCTCATTTCTTCTGCCTCATTTTCTGTAAACACCTTTTTAGAATCCTAATGTCAAACAGAGTTTGCAGAAGAAAGGGTCAATCATAGGTAACTACTTTCTGCAAGACAAGCCACTGAAAAGGTTTGTATGAGAACGCTGGTCTGACTTTACTTTTTCACTTTAGCAGTTATGTGCTCAATTGCTGCAGGAAGCAACTAATTATTTGCATTTATCGAAGAGAGCTGAGCTCAGACGGTGAGCTGGAACAGGGCGGAGACATGCCAGTTTCACCCAAGAGACACCAGCTGTCATCCACGGTCTTGTGTGAAAGTGCTGATGGCATCCAAGTTCAGGTAGGTCGAATGATGAATTTATACGAACATTATCAGTTTTCGGAGCCAAAGAGTGAGAATTATGATGATGACAGTCGGCCAAAAATGCTGACGTTACATTGGATTACAAATGTTAAGTTTGATCGCTTCATCTAAATTTTAGAGTAACGTTGTCAGCCCTCAGCGAGTGTTCAAGGTGGTGTTCCTGGGTAACTCCGGTGTGGGAAAGAGCTCCTTCATCCAGCACTACAGCTCAGGACATTTCTCCTGCCCAATGAGCGCCACCGTCGGTAAGCCTTCCTCCAGTTAATCACATCACACTCGCCGGGGTACATGTAAGAAAAGTGTTTTTAATATGTGCGAGAGGCTTTCTTCCCTCAAGGAATAGACTACAGGATGAAGATACTGACTTTGGGCTCCACCACTATCGCGCTGCAGCTCTGGGACACTGCAGGACAGGAAAGGTCAGACACAATACAGTTGTTCTGATATTTATCTGTTTGTTAAATCTGCAGTGTGTAGGATTTAGTGTCATCTAGTGATGCTGTTGCCGGTGTTAGATAATATCTGTGCTAATTCTTTATTCTACGTTAGTTATCAAGTGTTTGTGTTATTTGTTTGGAAGTGAGTTAAATTTTACTTCATTGTATGTCCAAGTTTCTGACACAGGGAGAGCTCCCCCTGTTGGTGAGAGCCAATAACATTAGAAATGTGAGACTAAATTACACCTACTGTGATACCCACAAGGTATAAAAAAAAGTGTTGTATGACTCATTTTAGGGGCCTTTCACAAGATGGACACTGTCTGTGAGGGTCCCAGGCTTGGTTTCTAACGTGACCTTTGATAAACTCAAAATGAGGAATATAATGGTTTGGTTTTTGGTAAGGGGCATAATTTTGTTTCTTTCATGTTTTCATGTTTTTTGGTGACTGAGATTCATGTTCCCTGGACTTCTCTTGTGATAACTAATATGTCCAATCCTCTATTTAATAAAATTAAGGGTTCTCAAAGTTTTACTAATACTTGTACTGTAGACAGTGTATAGGAGAGCAACCACTGTTTCATCTGCTTTTTTAAACATTAAATTAATTAAGAGAACATTTCAGAGTGACCTTTTACTGTGGCCAGCCTAAGGCACACTTGTGCAATAATCATGCTGTCTAATCAGCATCTTGATATGCCACACCTGTGATGTGAGATGGATTATTTTGGCAAAGAAGTGCTCATTAACATAGATTTAGACAGATTTGTGAACAATATTTGAGAGAAATAGGTCTTTTGTGTATATATTTCATGAGCGCAGTTCAGCTCATGAAAAATGGGAGCAAAAATAAGTGTTATGTTTATATTTTTGTTCAGTGTAGTAGCAGGATGCAATACAATACCAATGCAATTTAATTTAATGCCAATGCAATTACTTAAAAATATAAGATGGACTTTTTCCCCATTTTTCTTTAATGTAAGAATTTACTAGTTTAATACCAATTCAAGACCATAAAAATGTACAGAAGATTTTTTTTTCAGTCAGTGAGTGAATTCTTTGTATTGCAAACTTCGTGAAAAGAATGTGATTAACCTTAAGAAAAAATATTTTATTTTCTGGCAATTCCACAAAACTGGAGTTGAGTCAGTAGCCTTCTAATATGTAGACCTAGGTTCAAATCCCACTCATGCTACCTGTCTAAGTCCTTGAACAAGACACTCAGTCTACATTGTCTCAGTCCACCCAGCTATAAGCTGGTACCGGCCTCAGCTGGGGAAATAACCTGCGTTGGACTGGTGTACCATCTAGGGGGAGACATAGACTCTCATCTGCTTGATGCTCAGGAATCCAGAGATAAGCACAGACACCAATGGGCCTGTAGGAGTAAAGCCAGACTAGAACGTTGACCTGTGGGGAACCATGGGTTCTTAATGTGGTCATTTGTACTATATATGAAGGACAGCTGACTTTGGGGGAAAATTTGTATTAACACTGAAAAATTTCTTGGCTTTTATGACAGCCTTTATTGAAGGTTTAATCTGTTTTCAGTTCAATTTTCTAAAATGAACTTTTGTTATCAATAAACTTTTATATTCCATGTAAAGAAATTTCGACTAGCTGAAGTTTTATATTTGCACTTTGACAGTGCTTACATTAGATCAATTATTTATTTATTTATTTGTTTGTTTATTTTTGGCCTGTGTGAGACACTGTTGAGAGACAAGTGTATTTATATTTTTGTGAAGTGTATGAATGGTTCATTCTAAGCTTATGAAACATTGATTCATTGTTGCCAATAACAGGATTTTTCTTGCCTGGAGTTTTTCAACAGATTTTGGGTAATTTGGGGGCACTGAATCCGAATCTGGTGCCAATCACATGATACTTTTGAGATATAAAAATGTATTTCTCTTATCAAACAGTGAAGCAAAAGCTGGAGTCTTGCACACCTCTTCAGTGGCATAAATGATATTACGGCTCTTGTTCATATTTTGCGAACCTGGTTTAAAAACTATGCTTTTGAAGCTGCTTTTGTGCATGATTAGTGGTGTCAAACTCGTGAGCGAGCAACTTTTGCGTAATCCATCATACGGAGCATGCAGATTGCAAAAAACATGATGTGATAGAGGAAATCTGAGCTCAGATTCAGCACCCCAGAATTATCCTAAATCAGTTCTTAAAGTCCATGCAAGAAAATTTTTTTGTTGTTGACCAGTGAAATTATACACTAATGAACAGATGTTATGAAGTCTATATTCCAATTCTGCTAATAAACACACAAATCCTGCACACTGTAGCTTTAATAGCTTTACTAATTTAACAGTATAATTTAATTTTTTTTTTTTAAGGCTTCATTTGTTACTGATAACTCCATTGCCCCCCCACCCCCACCCCCCACGCATTTTGGATGCTGTTTTGTATCACTTTATGTTCTCACCATGATCTTTTCAGGTTTCGCAGCATCACTCAGCAGTACTACCGTAAGGCTGATGGTATCCTCGCCATGTATGACGTGACTCAGTCCCCTTCCTTCACCGCTGTCAGAGGATGGATTGACTCTGTGAAGGTGAAAATGGCCAGAAGTCGTGTTTAGTTTGATGTTAAACATATACAAAACCAAAAGGGAAGCACACAACAGGGCAGCGCAGTCTTGTTTGAACCCGTGTAATATCACTGGATTTGACCACTTCCGGGGACAGCCTGCCATTGCGCAACATAAACGCAGCATCACTTCACATGGAAAAATGGTGTGCTGTTTTGTTTTTGGCTGCAATCATGAAAGCAGTCACGAAAAGTGCAGTTTTTTCCCCAGGTCCCAGTGGAGAAGGGAAGACAAAGGAAATGGGAGATTAGATTAGATAGAACTTTATTAATCCCTTGGGGAGACTCTCAGGGAAATTTAGGTTCCAGCAGTATTGTATAGCAGCACACAGGTTAAGAAGCACACAGAGTATCAAAAGTGGGGAAAAAAAGGAAAACAGTTGGCAGATATAAATATGAATACACAATATAAATACAACCCCAGTTCCAATGAAGTTGGGACGCTGTGTAAAATGTAAATAAAAATGGAATATAATGATTTGCAAATCCTCTTCAACCTATATTCATTTGAATACACCACAAAGACAAGATATTTAATGTTCAAACTGATAAACTTTGTTGTTTTTGTGCAAATATTTGCTCATTTTGAAATGGATGTCTGCAACACGTTTCAAAAAAGCTGGGACAGTGGTATGTTTACCACTGTGTTACATCACCTTTCCTTCTAACAACACTCAGTAAGCATTTGGGAACTGAGGACACTAATTGTTGAAGCTTTGTAGGTGGAATTATTTCCCATTCTTGCTTGATGTACGACCAGTTGTTCAACAGTCCGGGGTCTCCATTGTCATATTTTGAGCTTCATGATGCGCCACACATTTTCAGTGGGCGACAGGTCTGGACTGCAGGCAGGCCAGTCTAGTACCTGCACTTTTTACTACAAAGCCACGCTTTTGTAACAGGTGCAGAATGTGGCTTGGCATTGTCTTGCTGAAATAAGCAGGGACATTCCTGAAAAAGATGTTGCTTGGATGGCAGCATGTGTTGCTCCAAAACCTGGATGTACAGATGTGTAAGCTGCCCATGTCATGGGCACTAACACACCCCATACCATCACAGATGCTGGCTTTTGAACTTTGCGCTGGTAGCAATCTGGATGGTCTTTTTTCCTCTTTTGTCCAGAGGACACGATGTCCATGATTTCCAAAAACAATTTCAAATGTGGACTCATCAGACCACTTACTTTTCCACTTTGCGTCTGTCCATTTCAAATGAGCTCGGGCCCAGAGAACGCAGCGGTGTTTCTGGATGTTATTGATGTATGGTTTTCACTTTGCATGGTAGAGTTTTAACTTGCACTTGTAGATGTAGCGACGAACTGTTAACTGACAATGGTATTCTGAAGTGTTCCTGAGCCCACGTGCTAAGATCTTTACATAATGATGTTGGTTTTTAATGTAGTACGCCTGAGGGATCGAAGGTCACGGGCATTCAATGTTGGTTTTCGGCCTTGCCGCTTACATGTAGAAAGTTCTCCAGCTTCTCTGAATCTTCTGATTATATTATGGACTGTAGATGATGGAATTCGTGAATTCCTTGCAATTGAACATTGAGAAACATTGTTCTTAAATTGCTGGACTTTTTTTTTTTCATGCAGTTGTTTCCAAAGTGGTGATCCTTGCCCCATTTTTGCTTGTGAATCGCTGAGACTTTTGGGGATGCTCCTTCTATACCCAATCATGACACTCACAATTAGTGTCCTCAGTTCCCAAACGCTAATTGAGTGTTGTTAGA
This sequence comes from Thalassophryne amazonica, assembly GCF_902500255.1. Taxonomy (NCBI): domain Eukaryota; kingdom Metazoa; phylum Chordata; class Actinopteri; order Batrachoidiformes; family Batrachoididae; genus Thalassophryne; species Thalassophryne amazonica. The sequence continues at coordinate 58,474,628 of NC_047110.1, forward strand.
AAGAAAGGTGATATAACACAGTGGTAAACATACCACTGTCCCAGCTTTTTTGAAATGTGTTGCAGGTGTTCTCTTCTCTGCCACCATCACCAGAGTCCAGCTTCATGCCAGCCATGGAGCCAGCCCGCCTGATCAGTTAGTCCAGCCTGGATGGTTGAGTGGTTAGCACTATTGCCTTACAGCAAGAAGGTCATGGGTTCGATTCCACCTGTGGTCTTTCTGTGTGGAGTCTGCATGTTCTCCTGTGTTCGTGTGGGTTTCCTCTGGGTACTCCTGTTTCCACCCACATTTAAAGATATGCAGGTTAGGTGAACTGGAAACTTTATAAATGTCCAGGTCTCCCTTGCAAAAGAGGTGTCAGTCTCAATAGGACTAACCTGGTTAAATTAAAATGTGTCCTTCATGGATGTGCTGCCCTCTGAGCACACCACAGTGTAGAAAAGGACCCTGGCTACTACGGAGTGGTAGAACATCTGCAGGAGTTTTCTGCAGATTTTAAATGACTGCAGCCTCTTCAGGAAGTACTGCTCTGTCCCTTCCTGTACAGTAGGTTGGTGTGGGTTGTCCAGTCCAGTTTGCTGTCCAACCACAGCCCAAGGTACTTGTAGGAATCCACAGCCTCCACCTCAGCTCCCCGGATCAGAACTGGTCCCGGACTTGGTTTGGGCTTCTCAAAGTCAATGACCAGCTCTTTTGTCTTTGAGGTGTTGAGCTGTAGATGGTTTGTGTGGTACCAGGCAGCAAAGTCTTTCACTAGGCTCCTGTACTCCTCCTGTCTGTCATCCCTGATGCATCCAACAATGGTTGTCATTTGCGAACTCCTGGATGTGCCACAGCTCAGAGTCGTAGCAAAAGCCAGAGGTGTACAGGGTGAAGAGAAGAGGGGCCAGCACTGTGCCCTGGGGTGCTCTGGTGCTGCTGATCAGTGTTGGATGCGGTGTCCCTCAGCCTGACATACTGCAGCCTGTTGGTGAGGTAGCTGGAGATCCAAGTGACCAGGTAGGGGTCCACTCACATCCTGTTCAAAGAAGTGGCTTCAGGACAACTTTGTGAATGTCATTGAGTGGCCCAGCCAGAGCCCAGTCCTGAATCTGATTGAACATCTCTGGAGAGATCTGAAAATCGTATGAAGCTTGAGAGGTGCTGCAAAGAGGAATGGGCAAAACTGCTCAAAGATAGGTGCGCCTAGCTTGTGGCATCATATTCAAGACCTGATGCTGTAAATGCTGCTAAAGGTGCTTCAACAAATTGTTGCGCAAAGGGTGTGATTACTTATGTATATGTGATTTCCTTTAAATTTGAAAAAATGTAAAAAAAAATAAAAAAAACCCACTTATGTTGTCATTATGGGGTGTTGTGAGCAGACTTTTGAAGGGAAAAATAAATTTACTACATTTTGGATAAGGCTGTAACATAGAATATGGAAAAAGTGAAGCACTATGAATACTCTTCGGATGCATTGTACATATGGTATATGCAGTGACCCTTTTTGTGGAGCCCTTCAGTGCCTCAGGTTTATGCTGGTATATAGCCATAACAATTCAGTGTCTTTGTGTTGATGTGACTGGACCCAAACCAGGCTCGACCCATCAGGTCGGACCTGGTTTGGGTATCTATGCTTTATTCTGTATAATAACTACAGAATAATCCGTTACAGTTTCAGAAATACTGATAAATTAAATTGGCAAGAAACCTCCTTTTTTTCTTTTCTTTTTTTTTTTTTTTTTACTCCATGTTTTGTCTGTCTACATCTTTTTGTTAGAAAATGGAATAAAATAAACCAAGGTTTAATCCAAATTTCTTTTAGTTGTTTCCGGACAGTCGTATTTTCTCTCACCGTTTTAGTTTATATTTGCCATTGGTACGATGGCAATGCTTAAGTTCAGCGTCTGCTGCCTCTACTCGTATACGAATGTCATTTAAAAATGAACATACGTTTTTGTTTTTGAAAGATGAAATCCTAGTATAAATATCATTTCAGTGCTTAGAAATTTTGTGGTTACTGTTTTTGGTGTGGGTGTGTAGACTGCTTGTATATTTTTAAAACTTGGTGACTCAGAGTACCACCAGAGGGAGCTCACGTACCACCAGTGGTACACATACCACAGTTTGAGCTATTCTGAGCCCGTAGTCGGTTTTGACCTAATCAGTACGACTTAATCCTATTAGCTCAACCAACAATTTGCATTACTTTTCACCAAAACTGGAGCAACTTAAATGTTTGACCCCTCTACAAACTGAAACGGACTGTTACCGTTTTTGCTGTTTTTAACGCCATAACTCCACAATATTCAGCCATAGATGGTCCACACTATACTTTTCTGCAATCTTTATGCTCAGACAAATAATGTGGTATATTTTTCAGTATAAATGGAGCATTTTTAGATTCTGACTCCTGCGTAATTCTTTGTTGACCCCTACCAACTACAGTTGCCACCCGGAGATGGCCATCATACATTTTTGTGTAGGTCATCAGGGTTCTAGTCACAGTGGGTGGCACTGGGCGGCTCTGCCCAGTCCTGCAAATTTCTGCCCAGCTCTCAGGTTCAAATTGGCTGTGTTGCCCAGCACAGAATTTCTGAAAAATGAACTGAAATGTTGCTGAAAATGTACCAATTGGATCATATTTAAAGCTTAGAGTCATAGTTTTGCAATTTTAACCCAATAATTAAAGTAATAAATATATTTCTCATTTTCTTCTCATCAAATTACAAACAGCAGAGATCAGAGAGTCAGCGCGTTCTGTGGCCACAGCAGTATGCTGTGAAGTGCCGCAGCTGGAAACAGTGTCTCTGCTCTGAACTGAAGAAAACAAAAGCCGCCATGAGAGAGAGAGAGAGAGAGATCAGTGAAAAGAAAGTGAAACTCATGCACAGTTTTTCCCATTTAAAAGAGCAGGTTTGACAAATCAGTCCAGCTTCAGGTCTTGTTCAGACAAGGCAGTTAGGTGTTATATTGTTTAAAAAGAAAAAGTAATGCAGTCCCACTAAAATTGTTGAAACAAAAATCTCAGGATGACAGAAAAACTGCCTGCTTCACTGGATTAAAAGCTACTGTGTGTCATTTTTAAAGAGAGTAAATGATGTGTCCATTAAATACTAATGTGATAACATTTTCAGTGTTATTTAATTTATTAATTTGGACTTTGACAAACTTGCAAAAAATAACTTTGATCTTACATATATTACAACATAAATATAATTTTTTTTATTATTATTATTCTTGCATTCAATACATCTAAAACCAACGAAAATGAGTTAAAATAAGGTTTGCCAAGAATGTTTTAGGGGTATAAAACCATATAGCTTTGGGGGGGCCATGGATCCAGGGGCCTGTGGTCCCCAAAGCTATGAGCCAGGATCACATTTACCCGGCACTAAAATGGTCCTAGCTAGAACCCTGTAGGTCATAATACACTGAGGTTCGATTGTTTTGTCATCTTAAGTGCCACCGACAGCTTGCTTGGCTCATGGACTGTTCTTATTTGGACTTGTGTAGTAAATGCATCATTAGTCACTGCTGGCATCTCTGTGGTTTGCTTTCAACGTTAATGCATTGACCAGCATGCATTCTGACCTCTTAGAAGTCTGTTGCAGGAGAAGATGTGTGAAGATGCCGTGCTAATGTTGCTGGGGAACAAACTGGACCTGGTAGGCAGTCAAGGGAGAAAAGTCACGACACAAGAAGGGCAGACATTGGCACAGGTGAATGTTCTGTGATTTCCTCAATGTGTGAGCAGCACACAAAACACCTTTGGACTAAATATTATTTTTGTTTTTTACATTCCTTGTAGCAGCAGCAGGCTGTGTTCTACGAGTGCAGTGCCAAGACGGGATGTAACATGGAGGAGCTGATGACTCACCTGGCCGGGTATGGCAGCTTGTATCTTTACTACAGTGAAGTATATGTCCCGCCCTGACACCTGCAGCATTTTGTTGGTGGTCTTAGTCTCAAATGTTTTTCTATCAAGAGCGTTTTAATGCACAGTGCAGAATAAATGCACAAATATTAGTGTATGCTTTTGGGTGAATTCACAGCTCATTTTCTCCTCATTTTAGGATGTTACTTTCCCAGCATGACCGCCAGTGTGGAGATACATTTCTACTGACTGAAGAGGCCAAAAGAGGCTGCTGCACATAGAGAGCTTGTCTCCAGACCAGGAGGCTTTTTTCTTTTTGTTCCTCTTCTCCTACTGGGAAGATTTGTTGACTGAATATTTTGCATTCAATAAAGGATATATTTTTTTGCTGACGACTTTGTCTTCTTGGTATTTTAAATTGAACTTGTATGTAAATGATGCACTAGTCGAGTCATTTATTTTGCTCTTTGCAAAAGGATCATTCCTGTGAGATGCCAGCTGGGGGCAGTACAGCTGCTCGCAGGGCGTCTGGGTGACCTGACCTGCTCTGCCAAAAGAGGACAGCCGCTCTGAGATTTGGTTTAACTGAGATCCTTCACTGTTCCTGTTAACCTTCAGAAACAGCAGCACGCTGAGGGTCGCTGGGAGCCTGGAAGACGTTAACCCTGATAATCTACATCTTTCAGGGTCACACCGTGTGAAATCAGGTAGGAGTATTTTAATCACAGCTGGAAAGAACGGGACTTTTCCCATGACACAATGGTTTAAAAATAACAGGGTTCACTGGAGTTTGTGCTTTTGCAAGTCAGTGTTGTTGCTGGAAACACTTTTAATACTGAGCTTTGAGTGTTTCTTGGTTCTGTCATACACATCTGTTCATTAATGTATAATTACCCGCAACAACAAATCCATTTTCATGAGTCTAAAATGAATCCTTTACAAGCGGGCGCCCTCATGGAGGACGCTGTGTTGTATCACCATATTGTGACATTCACCTCCCCTCTTCATTGTCTACTGGTTGCAAGTGTGCAGGATCATGTGAACACGGGTCTTGCAAAATGTGAATATTGTTCATGATATATGCACAGTTGTATGCAAAAGTTTGGGCACCCCTGATAATTTTCATGGCTGAAAAAGAACACGACATCCCAAGAAAAAAACACTTGCTACCAACAGTAAAATTTGGAGGTGGTTCTATCATACTGTGTGGCCAGTGCAGGTACACACGGATCACATCACACGGATTCCAGTCAATATCAGCAGATTCTTGAGAACAATGTTCAAGAATCAGTGACAAAGTTGAAGTTGTGCCGGAGCTGGATCTTTCCACAAGACGACGACCCTAAACACTGCTCAAAATGTACTAAGGCATTTATGCAGAGGAACAAATACAATGTTTTGGAATGGCCATCTCAGTCCCCAGACCTGAATATTATTGAAAATCTGTGGTGTGATTGTAAGCAGGCTGTCTGTGCTCGGAAACCAACAAACCTGAGATATTTTTTAAAGAAGAATGGTCCAAAATACCTTCAACCAGAATTCAGACTCTCATTGGAAGCTATAGGAAGCGTTTAGGTGCTGTTATTTCTGCAAAAGGAGGATCTACTAAATATTGATTTTTTTTTTTTTTCTCTCGCTCTCTGTTGGGGTGCCCAAATTTATGCACCTGCCTAATTTTGTTTAAAGAATTATTGCACACTTTCTGTAAATCCTATAAACTTTATTTCATTTCTCAAATATCAATGTGTTTGTCTGCTATATTTAACTGAAATTTCTGATCCAAACAACCAATGATTAATAAAGGAAAATCATGGAAATCATCAGGGGTACCCAAACTTTTACATACAAGTGTGTGTGTGTGTGTGTGTGTGTGTGTGTGTGTACACACACACACACATACACACATATATATATATATATATTTCAGTTTAAGTGGTTTATGGATTTCAGTTTACGGATCAATTACTGCAGGAAATCTTGATCGCAAACCCTATCACCACAAAAATAATACATATTGCTTATCACAAGGGGGCGTTAATACCCGGCGCCAAAGAAGCAAAAATGTGACTTGTGATGGCATAATGGAATCTGTCAGCTCACCACTAGATGACACCAACTCTGTAATGAATACAACTCTACTGATTTTTAAGTTTTTATTGAAAAGTATATCCAAATTGCATGTGCACTAATTGCTGCACTATTGAAATAAAAGGACAATAGTAATTGGACAACTGGTTATCTGGCTTATTGTCAGATGTGTTTATACCCCAATGACTTATATATGCAAGTTGACAAAATGCATAGAGTCAAGGTCAACTGCCACATTTGCAATCTTGTTAACTGTCAATAAGGAGGCTAATGTAGATGCAACAGAAACTCTGAAAAATGGCAAAGACTTCAGGAGTGGCCAGATTGGCCTGTACAACCCCTGGCAAAAATTATGGAATCACCGGCCTCGGAGGATGTTCATTCAGTTGTTTAATTTTGTAGAAAAAAAGCAGATCACAGACATGACACAAAACTAAAGTCATTTCAAATGGCAACTTTCTGGCTTTAAGAAACACTATAAGAAATCAAGAAAAAAGATTGTGGCAGTCAGTAACGGTTACTTTTTTTAGACCAAGCAGAGGAAAAAAATATGGAATCACTCAATTCTGAGGAAAAAATTATGGAATCACCCTGTAAATTTTCATCCCCAAAACTAACACCTGCATCATATCAGATCTGCTCGTTAGTCTGCATCTAAAAAGGAGTGAACACACCTTGGAGAGCTGTTGCACCAAGTGGACTGACATGAATCATGGCTCCAACACGAGAGATGTCAATTGAAACAAAGGAGAGGATTATCAAACTCTTAAGAGAGTAAATCATCACGCAATGTTGCAAAAGATGTTGGTTGTTCAGTCAGCTGTGTCTAAACTCTGGACCAAATACAAACAACATGGGAAGGTTGTTAAAGGCAAACATACTGGTAGACCAAGGAAGACATCAAAGCGTCAAGATGGAAAACTTAAAGCAATATGTCTCAAAAATCTAAAAATGTACAACAAAACAAATGAGGAACGAATGGGAGGAAACTGGAGTCAACGTCTGTGACCGAACTGTAAGAAACCGCATAAAGGAAATGGGATTTACATACAGAAAAGCTAAACGAAAGGCATCATTAACACCTAAACAGAAAAAAACAAGGTTACAATGGGCTAAGGAAAAGCAATTGTGGACTGTGGATGACTGGATGAAAGTCATATTCAGTGATGAATCTCGAATCTGCATTGGGCAAGGTGATGATGCTGGAACTTTTGTTTGGTGCCTTTCCAATGAGATTTATAAAGATGACTGCCTGAAGAGAACATGTAAATTTCCACAGTCATTGATGATATGGGGCTGCATGTCAGGTAAAGGCACTGGGGAGATGGCTGTCATTACATCATCAATAAATGCACAAGTTTATGTTGATATTTTGGACAATTGAAAGGATGTTTGGGGATGATGAAATCATTTTTCAAGATGATAATGCATCTTGCCATAGAGCAAAAACTGCAAAAACATTCCTTGCAAAAAGACACATAGGGTCAATGTCAATGAGCAGATCTGATTTGATGCAGGTGTTAATTTGGGGGATGAAAATTTACAGGGTGATTCCATAATTTTTTCCTCAGAATTGAGTGATTCCAAATTTTTTTCCTCTGCTTGGTCTAAAAAAGTAACCGTTACTGACTGCCACAATCTTTTTTTCTTGATTTCTTATAGTGTTTCTTAAAGCCAGAAAGTTGCCATTTGAAATGACTTTAGTTTTGTGTCATGTCTGTGATCTGCTTTTTTTCTACAAAATTAAACAACTGAATGAACATCCTCTGAGGCCGGTGATTCCATAATTTTTGCCAGGGGTTGTATGCACTACAGGGTCAAAACAGCTGACAATGCCAGCAAACCACACATACAGTAGTGTTCAGAATAATAGTAATACTATGTGACTAAAAAGATTATTCCAGGTTTTGAGTATATTTCTTATTGTTACATGGGAAACAAGGTACCAGTAGATTCAATAGATTCTCACAAATCCAACAAGACCAAGCATTCATGATATGCACACTCTTAAGGCTATGAAATTGGGCTATTAGTAAAAAAAAAAAAACAGGTGTGAATCAGTGTCCCCTATTTAAGGATGAAGCCAGCACCTGTTGAACATGCTTTTCTCTTTGAAAGCCTGAGGAAAATGGGATCAATCAATCAATCAACTTTTTTCTTGTATAGCGCGATGTTCGACATTGTTCAGAAGAACAGCGTAGTTTGATTAAAAAGTTGATTGGAGAGGGGAAAACTTAATACACAGGTGCAAAAAATTATAGGCTGTTCATCTACAATGATCTCCAATGCTTTAAAATGGACAAAAAAAACCAGAGACGCATGGAAGAAAATGGAAAACAACCATCAAAATGGATAGAAGAATAACCAGAATGGCAAAGGCTCACCCACTGATCAGTTCCAGGATGATCAAAGACAGTCTGGAGTTACCTGTAAGTGCTGTGACAGAAGACGCCTGTGTGAAGCTAATTTATTTGCAAGAATCCCCCGCAAAGTCCCTCTTAAATAAAAGACGTGCAGAAGAGGTTACAATTTGCCAAAGAACACATCAACTGGCCTAAAGAGAAATGGAGGAATATTCTGTGGACTGATGAGAGTAAAATTGTTCTTTTTGGGTCCAAGGGCCACAGACAGTTTGTGAGACGACCCCCAAACTCTGAATTCAAGCCACAGTTCACAGTGAAGCATGGTGGTGCAAGCATCATGATATGGGCATGTTTCTCCTACTATGGTGCTGGGCCTATATATCACATACCAGGTATCATGGATCAGTTTGGATATGTCAGAATACTTGAAGAGGTCATGTTGCCTTATGCTGAAGAGGACATGCCCTTGAAATGGGTGTTTCAACAAGACAATGACCCCAAGCACACTAGTAAACCAGCAAAATCTTGGTTCCAAACCAACAAAATTAATGCCTCGCAGATGTGAAGAAATCATGAAAAACTGTGGTTATACAACTAAATACAACCCCTGGCAAAAATTATGGAATCACCGGCCTCAGAGGATGTTCATTCAGTTGTTTAATTTTGTAGAAAAAAAGCAGATCACAGACATGACACAAAACTAAAGTCATTTCAAATGGCAACTTTCTGGCTTTAAGAAATACTATAAGAAATCAAGAAAAAAAGATTGTGGCAGTCAGTAACGGTTACTTTTTTAGACCAAGCAGAGGAAAAAAAAAATATGAAATCACTCAATTCTGAGGGAAAAAATTATGGAATCACCCTGTAAATTTTCATCCCCCAAATTAACACCTACATCAAATCAGATCTGCTCATTGACTTTGACCCTATGCCATGACATTGACCCTATGTGTCTTTTTGCAAGGAATGTTTTTGCAGTTTTTGCTCTATAGCAAGATGCATTATCATCTTGAAAAATGATTTCATCATCCCCAAACATCCTTTCAATTGTCCAAAATATCAACATAAACCTGTGCATTTATTGATGATGTAATGACAGCCATCTCCCCAGTGCCTTTACCTGACATGCAGCCCCATATCATCAATGACTGTGGAAATTTACATGTTCTCTTCAGGCAGTCATCTTTATAAATCTTATTGGAAAGGCACCAAACAAAAGTTCTAACAGTTTTAACATAACATAAGTTTTAACATAATAGTTTTGAGTTTGTAGCGTCAACAGCAGATGCTACTATTATTGTGAACACCCCCTTTTCTACTTTTTTTAACTAATAGCCCAATTTCATAGCCTTAAGAGTGTGCATATCATGAATGCTTGGTCTTGTTGGATTTGTGAGAATCTACTGAATCTACTGGTACCTTGTTTCCCATGTAACAATAAGAAATATACTCAAAACCTGGATTAATCTTTTTAGTCACATAGCACTACTATTATTCTGAACACTACTGTAAGGGGTTATGAAGAATCATTTTTGCTTCTTTAGAAGAAAAGTACTTTGCAACATGTGACCAGATGAGCACAACTGAGTGTGTATCTTTGTCTGTCCAAAAGTCAACAATCAAGACTTCACCGGAGTAAAGGCAAAGGGTACAAGATTTATGGGCGGCACAATAGTTTAGTGGTTAGCACTGTCACCTCACAGCAGACTGGCCTTTCGCTCGCTGTGTGATGTCTGTGGGTTTTGGACTTCATTTACCAGCTATGAAGAATTTACAACCAAATAGTACTGTATTAGACTTTTTTTTTAAGGCAGCATGTAAATATTTTTGGACTTAACACTTTTGCAGATGTGTGTGTTACAATGCAACTGGACTAAATTCTCTAACTGATCGTTCTTGGACAGATACAGCTTTAACAGTCTTTAACTGACTGTTAAGTTTTTTACACTTATTTATTTATTTAATATAAAAATGAGGGCAGTTTTGGCAGCATGTTGCCTTTGTTCTATAGAAAGATGTTCAGGTGCAGTCGAATCTTCTCCAGACAGATTCCTCTGAGTTTTTCATTTGCTGATTTTTATATAGAGTACCCTCCAAAAGTATCAGAACACATATTTAACACAACTTTAATTTATGCCATTTCAAACACACAAAAAATAAAAATTTCTGAAATTCGAAAAATATAAAAGGTTGCATAAAGAATGGAATGCTTTGGTGTAATACCTGTAAATCTGTTTTATTGCCAGTTTTCTTTAGACAAGTCAGGGGATGGATACATGAACATTTCCAAGTCACTGAATATGTCTTTGACTTTATTTACATCAGTTATGAAGAAGAATACAATCAGTATGGCACTCTATGGTAAATCTGTGTGGAGTAGACAGTTCTCCAAAACTGAGTGACTCTGCAAGGAGAAGAGTGAGGAAAGCCACCAAGACACCCAGACAACCCAAAAGAAGTTAAAGGCTTCTGTGGCTGTGATTGGAGTAATTGCGCACAGTGCATGTTTTGCATTTTGTATCGCCAGTTATACAGCTTCATGATGAAGAGGTATGCAAACCATCATCTTGGCTTTTATATTTTTAATTATCTTATATCAAGTTGTAGAGATTTGCTTTCAGTTTCAAATTAAGGACAATAACTTTAGAAATTTTTACTTTTTGAATTTTTGTATTTGCAATGGTATAATTAAAATGTGTGAAATACCAAGTGTACCAATGTTTTTGGAGGGCACTGTATTTTTAACTTGTGTATGTCAGTTGTATACTATGTATGCTATGTGTTTTATATTCTGTCTGTCTGTCTGTCTGTGTCTCTCTCTCTCTCTCTCTCTCTCTCTCAAGAATGGAACAACGAGGTGAAAAAAGAAACACGTGTGGGACAATTTGCCTTAAATATCTACTTTTTATTTTTAACCTTCTCTTCTGGGTAAGTTGATCAGGAAGTTTTAAGACTCTGACTAAATACATTAATAATAAAGATAACGCATTTGTAATCCACTGTGTAAAAATATGCTGGAAAAACTGAAGCTTCCAAATATTACATTTTTTGGACTGAACTATTCAATATTTTTCAAAAGGAATTTTGATACATTTATTCTTTACTAATTTTGTGTACTCATGAATTGGGTTTTAAATCTACAAAGTAATTTAAAAAATACTGAAATAATTTGGTACTTTCTGCAACACTATTTTATTAATAAAATGGACAAAAATCTCTAGCTTCTTAAAATTACCATTCTAATTTTTTTAATTTGAACGTGTACTGACGTTGATGAAAATATCAAAAACCACATTTATACATACATGCTGGGGTGCTTAACACTATATTTTTTCTGTGTACAAGAATGGACGCATTTGAAAAAACAGTCATACCACGATCTAGTATGTATGAACTTCATTTGCTCAGTTTGTTGTGTACAACTACACATTAAATGCTTCAATCCAATCCAACAGAGTTTTTATTATGTATTCTTTTTTTCTCCATACAGCGTGTGCTGTACATTTCCAATGTGTGCACACACAGGCATGATAAATGTGGTTTATCTGCCTTAAAAACAAAAGTAAACTCCAAGAAAAGCTTTTATTCAACTCAGGAAGGTAAGTTCTGTAAGTGGGTGACTTCTTTAACTTACCTTCCTGAGTTGAATAAAAGCTCTTCTTCAATTGGCTGCAATTAAACTAATGTTTTTAAGTTGAATCACCCTGATAATTTCTACACCGTAGGTGGATTTCTCTTGAGGCTTTAAGGGAATGAATAAAAACTTGTCTCATGCATCATTTGCAGTGCATTTTTGATATGACCATCTGCTTTGAGTTTAGCTGGTAACGGTGTGTTGTGTCAGCTGGCAGGAGGAGCTGTGCTGGCAGTGGGAGTGTGGACTTTGGTGGAGAAGAGCGACTACATCAGTTTACTGAATTCCAGCTACTACTTGGCCTCAGCCTACGTCCTGATAACTGCTGGTCTCATTGTGATAGTGACCGGCGTGATTGGCTGCTGCGCCACACTGAATGAGATGAAGAGTCTTTTGATTGTGGTAAGGACAGGTAACGGCATACCTATGTGACTCAAATGGGGTTCAAATAGCAGACTTCTCACTCTCAAGACCAGTGTACTTCCAGGTCAGACAAACGGGAATCACCACCATAGTGCAGCAGATAACAGGATATTTGTTGTTGTTGTTGATGTGTTTGATCTGTTGGTCTGTTGGTTTCCGATATTTGTTTGATACATGTACACTTAAATTTTCAATAGGCAACCAAGTAAGGGTCCATTGATGAATTACACAGGGTCCAAATTTAAAAATACAAACCTCCAACCATATTAAAAGGTATACCACATTATTTGTCTGATCATAAAGATTCCACAAAGGTATAGTTTGGACTATCTGTACGAGGTCAAAAGTTAAAATTGCTTTGATTTTGGTAAAAAGTTATGTAAATTATTTGGTTGAGTTAATATTTTATTTTATTTAATTTTTTTAAGGAATAGATTTCACCATGTGTCATGCTTAGTTATCATGTTATGGAGTAACATATGTCACATGTCATAGAATCCAATGGATGTCAAACTTGTTTCACCTTTACTTTGGAGACCAACCATTCAACACAGTCAAAACTATTCCATTTATTAATCCTATTAATTAACTAATAATTTGCACCACTTTTTACCAAAATTGGAGCAACTTTAATTTTTGACCCCGTACAAACTGAAATTGACCTTTGACACCGTTCTTACTCCATAGCATTCAGTCATAGATAGTACAAACTATACTTTTTGGAATCTTTATTCTGAGGTAAAATCAAGAAATGCAGAGGAATTGTGGAATGTAGTCCAGTCGTCCTGGACTGGAATGCCTGTTCACAGGTGCCAAAAGTTGGTCGACTCCATGCAACACAGATGTGAAGCAGTTCTCAGAAACAACAGTTATACAACTTAATATTCGTTCAGTGATTCACAGAAAAGATCAATCTTCAAGCATCTTTCAGTGTATACAGTAAATGTTTAAGTTTGTAAAGAAAAATTCAGATACTGTTTTTATTTAACACCCTAATATTCCTTTTTCTTCGCTTTCTCTAAAGTAATTTTTCTTCATGGTTTGATTTGGAATAGAATGTGTGTTCCCAATGCATTTGCAGGTACTGTATAAAAATAAAAGCTATTATATGGATTTTAAGCTTTACTCACTTTTTTAAACACACCACTATAATTTTGAACACAACTGTAGGTGGATACTGCGATTTTAACTTAAAATAAATGCAGTGCTTGGGGCAAATAAACAGTATCCTGCCGTGTGTGTTGTTAAATCAACCCATGAAGCCATGTTGCATTGTGTGCAGAGCTCCTGTTTATGGACACACACACACACACACAACCCAGTCTGAGTTCACATGAAGTGAAAGTTAATCGCTGGCCGCCATCTGTTTTGTTTGCAGCTAATTATGTCAGATATTCATTAGTGGTATAGGACAGACAGTCCTACAGCGTGCGCCTTTCAAGGTTTAGATTTAGAGCGCGCCTCATGCCAGAGGAATGAGGGGCGTCACAGGGGCATGCTGGGAGAGAGACGAGCTCAGGCAGTGAGCAAATACAGAAACTGCACAAGCTCCCTGACCTTATGTCTTTAAAGATATCCACCCTGACCTCTGGAATGAACAGCTTCCTTTCCCACAGCAGCGACAGAGCCTGTAGATATTCCTATTGGGTGGTTCCATCACTCCAACTGCATAGATTTGAAAGCTTTTTTTTTTTTTTTTTTTCCTACAGTACTAACGCCTGAAAGAAGAAATATAACTTATGAAATTTGTTAATTAACATCTGTTTCTTTTTTGACACCCCCCTACAGTATTTTATCTTATTGCTGTGTATTTTCCTGCTGGAAGTGGTTGCCGCTGTCCTGGCCTACGTTAACTACCAACAGGTGACTGATTTTATACTGCAGTATGGGGCGGGGGTACTTTTGATGAAACAGATCACCAAATGAATATTTGTCTGGTTGTGGCGTATTTTTTCCTCAATCTCGTAATGTAACTTTAATCACAGCTCAGTTTCTGTGTGACTACTTACACTTTTTTTGATGCACTAAACTGAGAAATATCAGGGCTGCTGCACGCTGCGTGCATCTGTGCATGTTCTTCATTTATCTTGTTTTTCCACCCTTCTCATACTCTTCTTTCTTCCTGTTCCAGTGTTTTCCTTTCTGCTACCAGGTAATCTTCTACCACCTGATTTCATTTTATATCAAACTGTTGCTCAAACAGGTTGATATAAAATGGTTTATATCTTGTTTGGAACTCAAGTTTTTTTTTCTTGTACTCATTTAAAGTACTAGGTAATAGTACCCGCAATGACCTACCCAATGACCTTGACGTTAACCCAAATGATTGCCCTCTAGCTGGCCAAGGTACTTCCAGACTCCACCTTAAAATGTACTGCATTTGGTCCAAATCAGGTTGACCTTGACCTTTGCCAAAATGAATTATTTAAAGGCAGTTTCAGCATCAACCTTCATCAATGCACGAAGATTTGTAGAAATGAGCAAAAGGACCTAGGATAAGTAGGCTAGCAAATGGATGGCCACACATGACCTTGACCTTAGTGATTGATCTCTACACAATCTGAGCTTGCTGGGCAATTCAGTAACCCACCTCCTTATGTGTGCCAAACTCAGTGCAAATCAGAAAAAAACTTTAATCTTTAACTCCAATTCCCTTGACTCCAGTGATTGGTCTTTGGTCAATTTGATGTTATCTGACCAATTCCAGAACACACACACATGCCATGTTTGCTGGACATTGGAGTAGAAAAAATAAAAACATTTTAAAATATTTTGTTTGACCCTATTGACCTTGACCTTTGCCCAAATAAACACTTGCAGAGGCAGTTCTAGTGATGACCATGATCCACAGAAGTATGGTGGAAATTGGCCATTGGACCTTGAAGGAGTAGGGGACAGACATTGGTGAAATTACAGTTTGAAGCCAGCTTGACACTTGTGTAGCGAAATTCTAAATGCCTCGCAACGGGCACCAAAATAAACTGTAACAAATTACATTTAACTTACTTATATGGAATGAATGGCACCTCACACGGGCACCAATTTAATGTAGTGAATAAGTAGTTAAGCCTCGCAATGTGTTATTGGCCTCACTGAGAGCACCAAAAATATGTAGTGAAAGTATTGTTAAACTCCCAAATTGAATTAAATTGGCCTAGACCTCATTAATGGGTCACCGAAATAATGAACAATTTTAGGGTTTAATAATTATTATTTAATTAGAATAATATTTAATCACCTCAGGGCACCACCTATTTAAAGCATAGGTACTTTAATTTAAACATTCATTAATTTATCAGTCTCAAATTAATCAGTCATTTCTCAATTTAATTAGTCTCAGGTCTGAAAGTCTAAATTCTACGATACGATTGACCAAGGGTTTCCTTCTAAACACAAAATGAACCACAGCAGAAATATTTACATTTTGTTTACAATTATACAAGGAATGAACAGTTCACTGGCATTTTGAGTGGACAGTGATTAAATAAGTTCATTTATGGACACAATTTGCTTACTCATGAGACGTTGAAAGAAAGTAGAGCGATAAAGCTTAAAGACTTTAAGTAAATAAATCTGATCAGAATTTAGTGATGAAATTTGAAGCCAATTATTATTAAGAAAATGATTAACCAAATATATGAATAGGTTTTAAAAGTCTTTAGTGTCTTTAAGGTGGAGATGACCTTTAATACACTAACCACACATTTGAGGACAAGGAAGTTAAAATCTTAGCCATTGAGAAGAAATGGTTTGAGAGAGGGGTGAAGGAGGCATTGTATGTGAAACAGTTGAAACCCAGCCTTAACCGGGGAGGGGTCTGAGACACGCTTTGTCCCCTGTTTACAATGGGGTACTCAGGTAAAAGCAGTTTCAGTCTTTTGTTCATGGTAATGAGTCATTCATGTCATCAGGAGAGGCGTCAGTCCCATCGTTAGGAGGGACAGCTTACCCTGTTATTAGGAGGGTGCTAACTATAGCACAACAGGTGCTAATTAAAGCAACTGTTTAGTCACTAGCCAATAGCAGTCTGCCTCTCAGTAGGAGGGGTCTGGTTAGGTTTAAAACTCCACCTTTTGTGGCATCTGTTTGTTCTTCTCTACAAGGGTCAGACAGAAGTCAGACTTCCAGAGCAAGAATTTTAGCTGAGGAAGCTTCTGCAATTTGAAGCAAAACCTCCTCGCGTCAAGCAACCCAGTCCAGTCGAAGATTCAAGCTTCTCTACTATGGAAACCACCTGGACAACTGAGAGCCTTCACAGAAACCTTTTTTCTGGAACCTTTAACTGCATCACTTAGCTGATCCATTGAAGAGATGGTTCAGATGAACAGTCTGTCCATCGCTGATGTTTTAGGCTCTTTGCAGAGTGAGCTCACTTGGGTCAAGGGGTTAAACCAGCGGTCTCCCCGGGCGATCCCAAAGGCTTTGTGTCGGCTGGTTTTACCGACAGGATGGCTGCTTGCAATTTGTCGTCAGCTAGCTGGACCAGAGGTGGAAGGCGTTTGTTGAAAATGGATTCTGGTAGCTTTTAAAAAGGTTTGTTGGAGCCAGATTAAAAGTCTTTATGAATTTAGAGAAAAGACAGAACTTTAAGAGCAGCGTTGTAAAGTACAGAAAAGGAAAGTTGTATTTCTGTCAATTTGCTATTATTTTGAAAAGTTCAACTTGGAAGTTCTCTTAAAAATTCAAAAGACTTGATGAACCTTAAAAACGTCAGGCTATTAATTTGTTAAGTTATCAAAGAATAATAACGATTGAATGCCACATGGTTGCATTGCTTGGCTAGCATGGGGCCTTGTTAGCCCAAAAATAATGTTAAGCGTTTTAAGAATAGAGAGAGAGAAGAGGGGAAAAAAAGGCAGAAATGTTCCAAGAGAGTTGAGGGAGAGTTCCAAGAGAGAGAGCAGAAACGTCTAACTTTTTGAAGGGGACTTACATCATTAATCTCCGCCCATTTACAGTGTGTAATTTCACAGAAAACTTCATGTGTTAGAGAATGGCAGACAAAGAAATAATTCAACTATTTAAACACATTAACTATTTTGGCATACTATTTGTTCTAAGACACTCAAATGGATACACATTAATAGTAACTTAAACAGTCCATTTGGTTAAAACACTATTTAACCATCAACATACTGATAATGCAGAAAGATCACATTTAAACAGTCAGTTAATCATTTACAAGGAACACATGTCAATTAAATAGAATACATGCAAAGCATTTGCTTGAATAAGCAACACAGACAACATTAGAAGTTTATATATATATATATATATATATATATATATATATATATATATATATATATATATATGAAGCATGCCAGTGCACAAAGAAAGTTTTGAAATGTTCAAAATTTCTGGCATGCATAAATTTCATGACACTTGCGTGAACTAGTTGTGAACATTGTGCAGCCAATTCACAAACACTGCGTTTCAATGTGTGTCACTGCACGTAGGGCACAGTTTGCGCACAGTTTGCGATGAGTTTACTCATTGGTACGCGAGATTGCGTGCCAGTGCGCAAAGACAATTTTGAAATTTGTGCAAGTGTCGAGGTGGACTGATGTGCTGATGAGGACAGAGGGCTCATACATGTGACATGATCTGGGTTCTGGACAGCGACAGGGGAGAAGAACTTTGAAGAACTGATGTCCTGCTCTTGTGTCACAGCTGGATGAGGAGCTCAGACAGAACCTGAAGGTGAACATGCAGCAGAAATACCAGCAGCCGGGTGAGGACAGCCTCACACAGGCTGTGGACAGACTTCAGCAGGAGGTGTGGAAGTGGATTCTGTGTGATTAAATCATATCTGTATCTACTGACAAGAAACACCACAAAAACCTTCACTTTGCTCAGTGGATGCTAGTTTTGAAATAACTTGACCTGCACGTAAACGCAGCGATGAAATGAGCCTTCTCTTGTGTTTTTCTGTTCTTTGTCTCAGTTTAAGTGTTGTGGCAGTAACAGCTCCTCAGAGTGGGCAGACAGCGTGTGGATCCAGGCAGCAGACAACAACCGGCTCGTTCCTGACAGCTGTTGCAAAACTCCCAGCATCCTTTGCGGCAGCAGGGACCATCCTTCAAACATCTATAAGGTTGAGGTAGGTAAGACTGACCACTGACTGTAGCATAGTCCATGGGGGGTGTAGTTTGTCCTGTGTGTATGTCCGTTTATGTGTGTGTGAAGAGTTTTGATATGGACCAAACTCCATGTAATGATTGGTCATCAGCCAAAGAAAAAGTGATTTGATTTTGACAACTAATTAAAAGTCAAGATTACAAGCCAAGGATGGATTTTGGGCCCAGTGGGTTACATTGTGAGTCTGTGCTCAGGTTCCTTGTATACAATACTTAATTTGCACCATCCCAGTCTCATGGCTGACTTCCTCAGATAGGAATATTTCTTGTTAGACTGTTTTGAGGAATTGGTTCAAGACACCCCTATGGTTTAAAAAAAAAAAAACACTGATGTCCAACCATTTTCTTCATCTTCTTATTTCAGTTAAGGGTGACAGTGGGGTTGGAGCCTTCCCTAGCAGTCATCGGGCGAGAGGCGGGGTACACCCAGCAGAGGCTGCCAGTCTATCTCAGGGTCAACACATATAGAGAGACAAACTCATTCACACTACCACTCTCATCTACGGCTGCACATGTGCAAAATGAAGGGAAAGGGTGAAGTAGATGGGATTTGGATTGGGCCTTAGAGTCACCAGTTTCCCAAACCTGCCTGTCTTTGGAAGTGGGTCAAAGCTGGAGCACCCAGAGAGAACCCATGCAGACATGAGGAGAACTCCACAGAGAAAGGAGCAGGTTAAAAGCAAACTTGTGACCTTCTTTCTGTGAGGCAGCAGTGCTAACCCCCAAACCACTGTGCCACCCTAAACACTAAAATGAAGTCATATAACACCTTTCCATTGGTCATATAGTCTTTCACCCTGGATCACTTTTTGATATGTCAAACTCAGGGCCATAACTATTAAACAGTTTGAAGCCAATTAAGATTAAACACGGTGCAATGGTTGTGTGTCAGTCATGGTTAAAATGGTCCAGAGCCATATATTATGGCATCACTTATGACAAGTGAAGACAACATAACTCAGTGGAATAAGAAACTGGGATATGGGTATGTAGAGGTTGGTTAATCTGTATTGTCCCAGTCCACCCAGCTGTAAATGGGTGCCAGCCCTGGTTGAGCAAGTAACCTGTATTGAACTGGAGTCACATGCTTCACTCACTCTCTCATAGACTCTCACATGCTTCACTCTACATAATCCACCCAACCAACCAACCAACCAACCAACCAACCAACCAACCAACCAACCATCCAACCAACTTTATTTGTTAAGCACTTTAAAACAACCACAGTGGACCAAAGTGTTGTACAGAAGAATAAATAAAAAGCATGATAAGACATAACAGTTTACATAAGACATACAATTGTAAACAAAATACAACTAAAATAATTAAAAGCTATAAAGCGAGTAAAAAAACAAAAACAAAAATAACAACCATACAATAAAAGGTAAAATCAAATAAATCCAGGGTTAAACAACTGACTGCGTGATGGATGGGCACTGGACCTGCAGGGTGCTGAATAACCCCCTGGCTGCGGCACAAATGCTTGCGTGGTCATCTCAATTTGCTTTTGATATTACTTTTGTTTTCTGTTTCCTGTTTTATCACCTTTGTAAAAACCTTGTAACTGTTAGAATGGTCTAAGCAGTGGGTCACCCTTCTGAGTCTGGTCTGCTTGAGATTTCTTCCTCAAATCATCAGAGGGAGTTTTTCCTTACCACTGTGTGCTTGCTCAAGAGGTTAGTCAGGTTAGACCTCACTCGTGTGAAGCACCTTGAGGCAGGCAGCTTTGTTGTGATTTGGTGCTGTATAAATGAAACAAACTGAATTGAATTAAACAATGGCACCAATGGGCCTCAGGGACTAGAAAGGATTTTAAGAAACTCGATGACAAAGAAGGTGCAGATGTTGCACTGCATATGTGAGTTTTCTTGTTTGTAACTGTTTTATTTTGCTCTTAGGGAGGTTGCATTATGAAATTGGAGGACTTCATTCTGAGTCAGCTGTATATTCTGGGTGCTGTGGGTATTGGGATTGCATCTCTACAGGTAAAGTATTCTTAATCCCAGAATTAAATATTATTCATATAAATATTGTGCACATCATCTGAACTATAAGCTTGTATTTTTCTGGGTGCACGGTGGAATTAATACGTCTCTTTCTTTCAGCTTCTGGGGATGATGTTCACTTGCTGCCTTTATAAAAATCTACAGAAAGAGTCATACTGATTTTTGGACTATTGTCACAGAATGTACACATTGTTGTTTGTTTCAGCGATAGTTATTAACGTGCACAGTTTTAGGATGCTATGTAGTTATGTCTTTGGCACAACTTTTAAAATACACATAATTTAGATATGGAGTACACCTGCTGCTGGATGGTACTGTTTTATTTTTGCATATTACAGTGTGTGCTTTTAATATTCAGTTTCAAGGCTACATGAATATGTGCAATATGTGACTTTGTTTCCAAATTACACATTTTTAAGAGCAGAGAACATATTTCTGTTTAGCTCTGATTTACTGCATGCTGTGGATATTTTAAGTACTTTTTTTTTTATGTAACAGGATTAACCAAAGTTTAATTGTCTCACATCAGTCTAGGTCTTTAGGAGCAAGAGTAGAGCGGGAGTTCTCTTTTTAGTGTTATGCCTGCATGAAGCAACTTGTCTAAAAATGTCACATTTTATCTTCAAATAAATTTTAGTATTGTATAAAATTAGAGCATTTATTTTCATTCTTTATAGGTGCTGGCTGGTTGTGTACAGTTGGTCAGAAAGTGTATTTGTGTCTTGTGTTTTACAATTTATAACTGAAAAGTACAGTTCATCATTATTGTTAATGTGCCAAAGAGTATGTGTTTTTGTTTTTGTTATTTTCAGATGATTTATCAGCAGGTTTACTTGCAAACAAATGGTGCCAATAAAAATAAAAAATACTGAAAAGGTTGGCATGACATCACAGTTTTGGGCAGAGCTGCACAGAGAACAAAGAAGTTGAGTGTTCTTTTGAAATGGTGGATTACTAGTATAGACTGTCTCTCACACACACACACACACACAAAAAAAATCCTGAAAAGGTTTGACATTTACTGGAATAGATGTTAAAGCCCCGTCACACATAGCGAGAATGTGCAGGAACCAACCCGATACAGCAAATACTGCCATAATCTGACAGTCTGGAGGAAAAGAGGCGTGGTCAGCAGTGTCAGAATGCATCCAGATTACCTTGTCCACATCTGCACGATGGCATCCAAAGTGCATGTAGACAACAGGTAGATGACACAGATTGCAGTCAGACGGCAATAACAGGCGCAGACTGCCCGATGTCCAAACATCTGGATGGCAAACACGGGACCGGAGTGGGAGGCAGCGCTGTGGTCCTCATGTACACAGTCCCTGCCGGTACTGAACATCAGAGTACAGCCAAAGTATGGACCGGATTCACGCCATATGTGTCATAGCCTGCATGGGGCAGTCACTCACTCCACATCTGTGCTCGTCCTCCACTTCACAGCACTACTGACCTCACGTGCGTGTGCGCGTAGAGCAGAGGTGCTGGACTGACATGAAGTGTGTGTGTGTGTGTGTGTGTTCACAATAGGTGAATGAGCAGCTATATGCGCTCAAATCCTTTCGAATCCTGTTTTTACACCATCAGAATATGTAAATTGTGGTCATATTGTCAGGAATTGGACTTTGTGTGGTATGTGTTTGGTTTACTTTTATCTGTCTGTCTCTTGCTCTGCTTTTCTGCTTGGGTTTTCTCTGTCCTGCTCTTTCTTGTCTCACTCTTGGTTCTTCATGGTGGGCGTTTCCCTCTGGCCACACCCTGGTTCTGGAAGTTTCCCCACACCTGTTCTTGATTTACTGCTCATCACCTGGGTGCTTTAATAAGCCTCACCATTGGCCTTTGTTCCTTCCCTGATTGTTGTGCCTTGTGCCTCTTTCTAGCTCTGTTCTTTGTGTTTTTTGCCTTGCCTTGCCTTGCCTTGCCTTGCCTTGACTGCCTCATCGTGTTTTTGACAACCTGTTTGTATAACTGGACCATGCCTTTGCCTGATGACTCTGTTACTGTTGCTTGTTTTGGACTGCCTTTCTGTGTACCAACCCTTGCATTGGTACCAAGTAAACGCCTTAATTCTACAGAGCTGTTTTCCTGCATCTTGCAATTGTGTCCAGCCTGTTCTGCCAGTAGAACCTGATACAGATGGTGCTCAGATTGCACATGGACCGCCGTGGGATAGGTATCCCATCTCGACCGCGCCGGAGTGTTTTGAACATGTGCGTCACACTCGGGGCATCAGCCGATTTTGACCAACTGTGTAGACTCTCGCAGATGGCTGTCAGAACATTTTTGGACTGCAACTGGACACTTTTCCGATGTGGGTCGAATCATCAATCTGACATGAATCGGCTTCATTCCAGCTATGTGTGACAGGGTATAAATTTTTAGGTAGATTTAGGTAGAAAGGTGGAGCTAAGATTTCCTGGATGAGTGATATTTTCTATGCCCACTTACCAGAACTCTGTGCCACATTTCTCTGTGGATCACCCAGCGAACAAGGCAGGCAGCTAGTTAATGAAAAAACAAATTTGGAAGCGGACAGACAGGGTGTAACAACGGGTTTGAATGGCACCTGAGAGGACAAACTGCCCACTCGTGGAGCTGCGTTCACATTACTAGCTGAAGTGACTTGAATCTGACCTTTTTATGTGCCTGCAAGAGTGTGTGTTACCACATTTTTACAAAAATTTTCCAGCAGCTGGAAACTCTCTTTTCCTTATGTACACTGACAAAATAATAGTAGTAGTAGTAATAATAATAGAATAAAATTTTAAGTGAGGCTTATCTTTATAATTAACTGGTTTATTTAAGGGAGATAACGAATCACATTTGATTTCACTGGCATGGGAATGCTAGTAACATTTCAGTTTAGGTTTTCATTTGGTCCACAGATGAAGACCAAAAATTTGGGAGAAAAAAAAAAGGGAAACACCACATTATCAAATTTCTTTTGCAGATTAGTTAATGCTATTTGCACATTTAGCCTAATATTTACAAACATGCTAAATGACGAGACAAATATGTACCTTAATAACAGAGCAATTTGCAATTCATGAATGTTTTGTATAAGAGTTATATTGTCACCTGCAGTCTTTTGATGTCTATTCCAATTGCAATTTCAGGGGCACTTCTAAAATATTAAAAATAATTTAAAAAATGGCTGTTTGTGCAAAGTTTTCTCTCTCTCTCTCTCTCTCTCTCTCTGTTCATTGGGGGGGGCGCTCAGAGGTAGAGTCCCTTTATTCAGAGTAGTGACATGACAAGCCAAAAAAATCAGTCACGTGACTCATGGAGCTATCTTGGGGCCAAAATAGCGTTCGTATGCATGTAAATCCAGCTATTTTAGTTATTTATTTGCTGAAAATGCTGGGTTGCTGTGCATTTGGATGCACAAATAGACACAAGGGCTTCAAGATGTACAGATTTACTTCAGATCCGAACAGAAGAAAAATTTGGGAAAGTAATGGGATGGAAGTGACTTCATCATTAAATTTATTGTTCAGTCCCATGTACAGTAATGTACACAGTGCATTTCCATTAAAAAACCCAGAGTAGTCTGGACGTGCAAAGGTACAAAATTAAAGTTCAGCGCTCTGACACTCACTGATTTGATGAAAATTGCAAAAGCATACATCAGGTTTTAAATTAATTAAATCATCACAAATTGTAAATTCATGTAAATGTGATCTTAACTATTTTTATATTTATTTTGATAGTACCTGTATCTGGATGTGTTACTGTATATGGTTGATTAAAAAAAAAAAAAACGTTGAAAACAAAAGGTTCATTTAGTAGTTCAGGACAGTTTGCCCCAAAATGGCGCCATGTTCTCAGTTGTCGCTACTCTCTGTATAAAGGGACTCTATTCACGGTGCAGAACTCACCACACACCGGACCTTGCCCAAGGGCCCATATGACGTTACTTCCAGACGGGGGTTAGAATGAGGACCCCCCTGGTGCAAGCCCACTGTAACCACGAGACCATCACCTCCCACATACAACACACATTATGCAGTATAACTAATCAATCAAATAAATAAATAAATAAAAAAAACCCTCCCTGGACATCAAAAAATAATTAACTATTCAAATTCTTGTTGGTTCATTCACAGAAATACAATCCTGTCCGTTTTGGGATAGATACACCTAATGGCCCGGAGCTAAAACGCTACATATAATTTTATTTATTTATTTTGCAAGAAACAGCAACTGCTGCCGTTCTGATTAAGCTTTTATTTTGAAATAATCGGCGGATGTCAGCTGACAAATCGCATTTCCGCTTCATCAGTGTTTTGCTCACGGTTTTCATCCGGAATTCAAATATTTGACTTAAAAGGAGCAAGAAAAAAAAAATGTCAGCAAAACCAACGTGTTTGATTGTGGCCAGTTCGACTCCTCAAGGTTGGTTCAGTATCTCTGAGCATTATGTTTTTTTTCTTCTAGCAGCACCAGAACACGCTTGTTTTTTTCCCCCTTCCTTCAGGTGTGTCAGCAAAATCATTCCATCAGTCCTTCAGTCTTTGTACCTCTGCCTTTAACCTGCAGACAGCCACGCCTGGGGTAAGACTTTCTACAGAAAAATGCACAACTTTACATTTCTGATCCATCTGTGTGAGTCTGAAAGTGCAATTCCTCTAAAACCACTTGAATTTTGGTAAATCTTCACACACCATATGAAAATGTACATGAAGGAAATTAATTCTGTTCCATCTTCCATGGCTGAGCGCGGACTCAGTGTCTGGGATTGAAATTGTCCTGTGTCAGAACTAAGATCTTGGCTTTTAAAAGACGTGTCACGTTTTTTAACGTCCCAGTTAGTAAGACAACATAAAAGTACTCATGATTATACAGTAGTGTTCAGAATAATAGTAGTGCTATGTGACTAAAAAGATTAATCCAGGTTTTGAGTATATTTCTTATATGAAATTGGGCTATTAGTAAAAAAAAAAAAGTAGAAAGGGGGTGTTCACAATAATAGTAGTGTGGCATTCAGTCAGTGAGTTCGTCAATTTTGTGGAACAAACAGGTGTGAATCAGGTGTCCCCTATGTAAGGATGAAGCCAGCACCTGTTGAACATGCTTTTCTCTTTGAAAGCCTGAGGAAAATGGGACGTTCATAACATTGTTCAGAAGAACAGCATAGTTTGATTAAAAAGTTGATTGGAGAGGGGAAAACTTATACGCAGGTGCAAAAAAATTATAGGCTGTTCATCTACAGTGATCTCCATTGCTTTAAAATGGACAAAAAACCAGAGACGCGTGGAAGAAAACGGAAAACAACCATCAAAATGGATAAAAGAATAACCAGAATGGCAAAGGCTCACCCATTGATCAGTTCCAGGATGATCAAAGACAGTCTGGAATTACCTGTAAGTGCTGTGACAGTTAGAAGACGCCTGTGTGAAGCTAATTTATTTGCAAGAATCCCCCACAAAGTCCCTCTGTTAAATAAAAGACGTGCAGAAGCGGTTACAATTTACCAAAGAACACATCAACTGGCCTAAAGAGAAATGGAGGAATATTTTGTGGACTGATGAGAGTAAAATTTTGTTTTTTTTGGGGGGGGGGGTCGAAGGGCTGCAGACAGTTTGTGAGACGATCCCTAAACTCTGAATTCAAGCCAAAGTTCACAGTGAAGACAGTGAAGCATGGTGGTGCAAGCATCATGATATGGGCATGTTTCTCCTACTATGGTGTTGGGCCTATATATCGTACACCAGGTATCATGGATCAGTTTGGATATGTCAAAATACTTGAAGAGGTCATGTTGCCTTATGCTGAAGAGGACATGCCCTTGAAATGGGTGTTTCAACAAGACAATGACCCCCAAGCACACTAGTAAACGAGCAAAATCTTGGTTCCAAACCAACAAAATTAATGCCTCGCAGATGTGAAGAAATCATGAAAAACTGTGGTTATACAACTAAATACTAGTTTAGTGATTCACAGGATTGCTAAAAAAAAGCAGTTTGAACATAGTTTTGAGTTTGTAGTGTCAACAGCAGATGCTACTATTATTGTGAACACTCCCTTTTCTACATTTTTTTTTTTACTAATAGCCCAATTTCATAGCCTTAAGAGTGTGCATATCATGATTGCTTGGTCTTGTTGGATTTGAGAGAATCTACTGAATCTACTGGTACCTTGTTTCCCATGTAACAATAAGAAATATACTCAAAACCTGGATTAATCTTTTTAGTCACATAGCACTACTATTATTCTGGACACTACTGTAAGTGTCTGCACACGTGCTAATAATTAGTGACCTCTGATGTATTTTATTCCTCACACTGAGCGTTAGCAGGTGCATTTCCAGAAAGGCAAAGGCTATTCACCCAACCGTTGGGCAGATAATGTCTTACCTTATTCGCCCAATCGTGATTGTGTATTTGACATGTTTGGTGCATCTAAACTACGTTTTTTACACCACTTTTTTAAGGCTCTATTGTGGCGTATGTTTGACACATTTAACGACGGCGTCTTTAATTACTGCAAAAAGAACACCGCAATGGATGAATGCAGACAAACTTCATAGGCATTTTGAACGGAAGCCTGTTAACGACGACAAAACAGTTTTTATGAACAACATGCTGCTTGTTGTCTGTAAAATGGTGTTAGTTTGACACAGTTCCCTGGGTGTAATGAGCCAAACAGAACCACTTTAGATCACAGCCCCTCCGTGGGCTGCAAACCCTCCCACAGACAGCGAGAAAATATTCACCCTTTTTACCCACGTTGGAACCGGAAGTGAACTTACAAGCGCGCTCATTGGTCAGTTGTGGTTGGGCGTATATGCTCGCGTATTTACTTTATTGAACCAACGGTTGGATGTATAGCCACTCCGTTCAGGAAAACATTTCACTCAGCAATTCTCTGCAGTGTGTGACATCCTAATTAGCAAAACAGAAACATCCCAATGACTGACAGAGGGAAAAGAACCTGCTCCATCCGAAAACGAAGCTTCTGAGCTGCTGTTCAAAAGTGATGGTTCGGATTTACAGAGAGGAGATGACACATTTCACCCCGAAACTTAACTTTTTAGTGTCAGATTTTGGAACCTAAAGTGTTTCTAAGTATTTGCAGCATCCCTTGGTCTGACAGTAATTAATGTCATAAAAAGTGTTAAATTTTGTGTTGACAAAGTAATCGATTAATAGATTTGAAAAATATTGACTGAAAGTAGATTCAGCCCCACAACTGACTAAGTTCAGCCATACCCGAATGTCAGTCTATTCCAAGCAGGGCATCAGGCTTCACATCCCACAAGTCTTGTTACCTGTGAGTTCCTTTATTGACATACCTTCAAGTTACCCAGTCAAAGTGGAAGTAGGACTGCAAAAGTAGGCTTCTTCAATGTCCATTGATACTTTCAGATCAGATTGCTCCCTGGTTGTGTTTGACCAACATGGTGACATGAAGCTCCAACGATGACTGTTCTCAAAGGGTCAGGGTTAGGATTTGTTGTAGTATACTTCAAGAGTCTCCCTAAGTAACTGCTCATTTGACATAGTCATTCCAGTGGTACCCAAGGATTCTCTGAAGAGACCTAGTGTCAAAGACAGCCAGTCTTCATCTTAGCTAGCTTGCAACTCAAAAGCACCAGGAGCCGAAAGACTTGGACTTTCATCACCATACCTAAAGACTCCTCATGACTCCTTAAGCTGTGCCTAGTGGTCACAGGCTGAGCTCCCAAATTCATGATGATGAACAAAAATGAATGACTGATTTAAAAAATTACATTAGAATAATAATGACATGTAGGGAAATCGACCCAGAATGCATTGTGACGTAAACATTCAGTGTTTTTGTCTTTTTCCATCTGCTGAACCTCTGTACGAGTGCTTGTTTTTATTTGTACGTGTCTACGAGAAAGCTGGGCAAGTTTATCCTATTTTGGAAGTGTGACCATGAAAGTTTGGAGAGGACACAGAGGTCGGGTTAGTGATCTCAGTGGGCCCGCTGTACTGTGAACATGGAACTTTCAGACATTTATCAGTACTAAATGTTAGCTATGTGCATACTTACCTGCTTATTGACTCGTTGGACAAAAGACAAAAAAATCAAGAAACACAAATATGTCCACGGTAACTGGATATTTATGGCCGTCATGTAAAATATTGAAGCATACAAAGCAGTGTGGGATGCAGTTATGTTGCATAGTATATTTATTATTTTTTACTTAGTATGTCCAGTCTAATTTACAAATATTGGATGCATTTTTAACACCTCACCAGTTACAGTGCAACTGGAAGTACGGCTAACTATAAATCTCACTAAAAATGTGCTGCCTACTGTGGTTCGTAGATAACGACTGTTTTTGGGGGTGCAGGGTTTTTTAAATTATTATTAATTTGAAACGTCCTGTGACATACTCCAGTCTGACCTATATACCACCAAAAAATGTATTAATATTACATATAGTGACTATTCACATGCAGCTTCCTCAGGAATCAAAGCACTAAACAAAATGAGCTCTTACAATGAAACAATAAATGGCAATAACAAAAAGTACACTAATACAGTGCACAAAAACCCCAAGTTAAAGCGCTGATAATACAGAAAAAAGGGGCCATTTACATTCCATGCGATTAAGAATTGGCTTGAAGCAGTAGTTCTTGCCCTTATTTGACAAAATCATGCCCTCTCAGAGGTACTGCGGGCAGAGACTGAGCTAAAAGCTTATTTGAATTGCAGGGGAAGCCCATAGATTTTGTTGGGATCGACGAAAGCACTGCCAGATGGGTGCAGGACTTCAGTGTCAAACCTTACGCGACTCCAGCCAAACTGGAATCTATAGATGGTAAGAATAATCACCTCACTGCTGTTTGACTGCTTTTTATTGTCCTGTGCTCAGCGTAAGGTCACTGTGTGTCACAATGACCTGTTGTAGGTGCTCGATACCAGGCATTGCTCATCCCAGACTGCCCTGGAGCCCTGAACGACCTGGCACACAGCGGTTCTCTGTACCGCATTCTCACCCACTTCATATCTTACCACAGTGAGTGTGATGCTCAGGTGGAGAGCAGTCTGTCTGTAATCCGTAAGTCTCATGTGCAGATTTCTGTTGTGTTTCCCTCTGTGTGTACAGAGCCTGTTTGTGCTGTGGGTCAGGGTGTATCGGCCCTGTGCTGTGCCACTGAGGGCCAGCGGTGGATTTTCAGCGGCTACAGTTTAACGGGGGTTAGTGTCCCTCAAGTGTGAATGAGGGGAACGTGCTCAAACATTTCTTGTTAACATGACTGTTTGTGTTTGATTCAAAGCCGTCAGTGTTTGAACTGGTGCGGAGGCCTGACTTTGCCAACCTGCCCTTGATTGTAGAGGACTTTGTTAAAGACAGCGGTGGATCATACACAGGTGAGCTCACCAGCAGAGCAGATCCTCAGTGGACAGGTCCCATAATCTGAATTTCTCAAACTAAACTCCAATATTTGATGTTTTCTGCTTTGTTATTCCAGCAAGTGAAGAAGATGGCGTGCATGTGGTAGTAGACAGACACCTAATTACTGGTCAGAACATCCAGTCAACCTCACTTGCTGTAAATAATCTCCTCCTGCTCTGTAGCAGCAAGTAAAAAAAAAAAAAAAAAAAAGGATCAACAACTGTTCCACTTTTATGTACAGACGTTCATGAGGAGGGGGACACTGAGAACAGATTGCATTTGGCAACATTTGTATATGCAAGTTAATTTTCTTGTCAATGTGACTGTTACAAACATTATAAAAATCTACACATCCAAAATAATTTAAATAGCAAACACACTTGGATGTTGGGAGCAGATGCATCTCGAGCATCGATACCAGGAAGTGAGAAGGAATCCTAGATGTTTCTGAAGAGCAGCATTCAAACAACTATAAGCTCAACAGAAGGTTTAACGTCACTTTAAGATGAGTTTGCTGCAGATATGGCACGTCAACTGTGAAGAGCTCTCGGCAACAATGCAACCATTTCACTTTGTAAATATTGTGTCATGCATAGACTGCTGAGTGGAAATGATGCTGCACAATGTCAAAAGGAATAAAACTCAACTAATCAATGGTCTGCTGTGATCAAACAATCTCAAATCCAGGAATGGCACCTGTTGATTATTAACTCATCCATGTTGAAAGTTCATTTCTGTCATGAGGGGGAAAAAAAACTGCAAGTCGAGCATGTTTTGTGATTAACTATATTTGGAAGAACAAAAATCCATGTGCTGATGATCCAAAGTTGACAGCTGTGAGAAAGATGCCTTGTTCTCAAAGGAGGTCATAGAAGTAATCCAGCCCTTGTCCTAATTCCCATAAGGAAATTCCTGTGCCAAGTTCTGAAGCTAAAGAGATCCTCAGGAAGATGGACTATAAAATACATGAAAAACATTAATGTAATAATAATGAAAGCATCCAACAGATTTAAAAAATGTTTGTCTACCAATGGGCTCAAAATGTAATAGTTACCTTCAACGATGGATAGTAAACTACATGCTTAGCTGCGCTGTTTCTGAAAAGAAATAAGTAAACGCTCTTGTTAAAATGTACATTACACATTTAAAATTTAGGTGATATTCATTCACTCATTTTCATGCATTAAGTACCGTTTGTAAGTGAAATAATGCTCTGCAGAATACTCATCCCAGAGAAGTTTTGGCTTGAATTCACGCAAGATCTCAATGTATCTGCAGAGAGGTGAGGAACACACACACGAGACACAGGTAAAGGCGTAGTCCCTTTAGATATACATGCACACGTGTGTCTGTATGTACAGTACATCCAGAAAGTATTCACAGTGCTTCACTTCATCTACATTTTTTTGATTCATCTTAATTTATTAAAAATGACCAAAACTAAGGAATCACGTGTACGTAAGTATTCACAGCCTTTGCCATGAAACTCAAAATTGAGCTCAGGTGCATCCTGTTTCCACTGATTATCCTTGAGATGTTTCTACAGCTTCCTTGGAGTCCACCTGGGGTAAATTCAATTGATTAGACATGATTTGGAAAGGCACACATCCTTGTGTAGTCCCTTTTGATATACATATGCACACGTGTGTGTATATACAGTGCATCCAGAAACTATTCACAGCACTTCTTTTTTAAATTTTTGCGAATTTATAAAAAATGACAAAAAAAAAAAAAAAGATCACAGGCACATTATTCACAGCCTTTGCCATGAAGCTGAAGCACCTGATAACTCAGGTGTACAAGGGTAGGCTGAAAAGTTCTAAGGCTCACTATAATGCAGTTAATGCATTACTCCTTCATGGGGAGCCTTAGAAGTTTTCAGGCTACCCTCATAACTGACAGGATACTGGGCAAAGTTCCGCTAACCGCTAATTATCAAAGCTAACGTTTTCATTAGCGGATTAGCTTTGCACATAACTATGAAAACCATCAGCGGACCAATTATCCTCCGATAAGTTTAGTTCCGCTAACTTGTAAACCGCTAACATATTTTTGGGGGCATAGTGAATAAAGCTTAACAGTTAAAAACATTTGTAAAATCTGAAATCAAAGATTTTAGTGCCTGTCTGTTACGTGTTTTGCAGCAGACAGACAGCCATGAATGGTAGAGCTCTATCATCCACAGGCAGAAGAGAGGTGACTAGCACAGAGAAAGGAAGGGGGAGCAAAGGAGGGGGGGAAAAAAAAGATAATTTCTCTTTACACCATACAGACCTGTTGGCCATTTCACTGCAGTCTTGCACAGGCAGACAGTTTTGACTTATGGTTCTAACTTTAAGCAAACTATTTCCGGAAACGTTTTTGAAATTAACATCACGTCTGTCGTTTTACAAAGTAAAAATATCAGGTTTAAGTTTTAAAGTAATACACTAATTTTGAAGGTTTTAGCATTTAGACACACATGCTGATTGGCTGGTCGGTATAACACACAGTTACTGAAACATACGGTGGGTTTTACAAAAATCTATCTGTAACTATGTCATTTTTTCATTTGTAAAAAAAGGCAATTTGAAAACTGAAAATTCTGTTCAAGTCCATCACTTTTAGCGAATGTGTGGCAAATACTCTTCACACTGCCATGGACACTACTGGCAGTATATGGCAGTGTTAATGCCAGTGTGCCACACATTCGCAGACGTGATGTTAATTTCAGTAACTTGTCTGGAATTAGTTTGTTTAAAATTATAACCATAAGTCAAAACTGTCTGCCTGTGCAAGACAGCAGGTCTGTATGGTGTGAAGAGAAATTGTCTTTTACTTCCCTTTCCTTTCTCTCTGATCACAGGTCTCTTTTGCTGAGAGGTCGATCTGAGACAAGCGCTGATTTGTTATTGTGTCAGTAGCTGCCGTGTACTGAAGTCAATAGTGAAAGTTAATGGTTTAGCTTTTATCTGTAGCTTCCACTAAATTTTTTGGGGATTTATCGGTTTAGCTTTATAAAGGTTAACTTATCAGCTAGTGGATTAACAGTTATCAAAGCTAACTTTTTGGTTAGTGTGCCCGCCACTGATAACTATGATGTTTCCACTGATCATCCTTGTGATATTTCTACAGCTTAATTGGAGTCCACCTGGGGTAAATTCAGTTGATTGGACATGATTTGGAAAGACACACACCTGTCTACATATAAGGTCCCACAGTTGACAGTGCATGTCAGAGCACAAACCAAGCATGAAGTCAAAGGAATTGTCTGTACACCTCTGAGACAGAAGAACCTTCTGGAAGGGCAACCATCTCTGCAGCAAGCCACCAATCAGGCCTGTATGGTAGATGGCCAGATGGAAGCCACTTCTTAGTAAAAGGCACATGGCAGCTGGCCTGGAGTTTGCCAAAAAAAAAAAAATCACCTGAAACACACTTAGACCATAAGAAACAAAATTCTCTGGTCTGATGAGATGAAAATTGGACTCTTTGGCATGAATGCCAGGTGTGATGTTTGTAGGAAACCAGGCACCATCCCTACAGTGAAGCATGGTGGTGGCAGCATTATGCTGTGGGGATGTTTTTCAGTGGCAGGAACTGGGAGATTAGTCAGGATTGAGGGAAACATGAATGCAGCAACGTACAGGGACATTCTAGATGAAAACCTGCTCCAGAGCGCTCTTGACCTCAGACTGGGGTGACGGTTCATCTTTCAGCAGGACAATGACCCTAAGCACACAGCCAAGATATCAAAGGAGTGGCTTCAGGACAATTTTGTGAAGGTCCTTGAGTGACCCAGCCAGAACCCAGACCTGCATCTGATTGAACATCTCTGGAGAGATCTGAAAATGGCTGAGCACCGACACGCCCCATCCAACCTGATGGAGCTTGAGAGGTGCTGCAAAAAGGAATGGACAAAACTGCCTAAAGACAGGTGCACCAAGCTTGTGGCATCATATTCAAGAAGACCTGAGGCTGTAATTGCTGCCGAATGTGCATCAACAAAGTATTGAGCAAAGGGTGTGAATACTTATGTACACATGATTTCTTAAGCTTTTTATTTTTAATAAATTTGCAAAAATAATAATAAAAAAATACACAAATTTAGAAAAAGGATTTTCTTCTGCACCTCTTTTTTTTTCAATAGTGTTCAAACAAAGGACTTGCATTGATTGTTGTGTATCTCCAATCTGATCAACATTCACATAATCTGGAAACAATTTACACACGCACGTCCCAGCCACCGACAGCTTGAACATGCGTAAATCGTTAAAGTAGTTGATAAAACGTCCTTGCCACTATTGTTTCTGTATGAAAATATTCCTTTTCATTCCACACATGTATGAGTCACATTCAGCTCATCTGAGCTTTAGTTATTGATCCGTTCAGATATTGTCAAAGTTGGTGCAAGACATCGGACTTGGGAGGTTGGACGACAACCAAATGAAACGCTGACGGTATTGGAACTACACAAACGATAAGGAACCATCAAGACAGAAAACACAATGGAATACGGATGAATTGAGATTGTCATCAGGATTTGTTCACATTTTTCAACAGTTTGAAAATTCTGAAGAAACGCCAGCTACAGGAACGAAACTGGACGACGGTTAAACGATGTCAACATAAGTCCAGATTTATTGTTTCGTTTTGGCTTTGGTGTCCTTCGTTAGTGCCATGTGACCGGGGCTTTAAAGAACAGGTTTGACAAATCAGTCCAGGTTCAGCTCTTGTTCAAACAAGGCAATTAGGTGTATATTGTTTAAAAAGAAATGTCATAAAATCCCATTCATATATATATATATATAAACTCAGGATGACAGAAAAACTGCCTACTTCACTAGATTAAAACTACAGTGTGTCATTTTTAAAGAAGAGAGTAAATGCTATGTCCATTAAATAATGTTTTTAACATTTTCAATGTTATTTAATTTAACTTAGACTTTGACAGCAACATGCAAAAAAGAACTTTGATCTTACAAATATTACAACATAAATATATATTTTTTTCTTTATTATTCTTGCTTTCAATGCATCTAAAACCACTCAAAATGAGTTAAAATAGGGCTTGCCAATAATGTTTTAGTGGTATGAAAACCCTGTAGCTTTGGGGGACCGTAGGGCCTGCGGCTCCCCAAAGCTATGAGCCGCGATCACATAATTTACCCGGCACTAAAACGGTCCTAGCTAGAACCCTGATGGTAGACCTTCAACTGCACCTCATCGTGCTGAAAACCATTGTAAAACTGAAGCAGGAACATAACCAGTTTCATCCTTCACGTCTTCTGAAAGGTCTCATAGAACCAACTCCCTATATTTGCCATGAAACTCCCTCAAAATAAATACCAGCAAAAGTCAAATAAAAATGTAATTTTGTGATATACCACAGAAATAAAAAGATACTTTTATAAAAACTAGATTTCAAAATAAAGTAAATTTGTCAATTTTGTGGGAAAAAGGAACCATACCTTTCTAAACAATGAATTTTAAAATATTCAGTTAAAGTCAGTTATTTCAGTGATTTATTACCTGCCTCCCAGGATTGGTTCTGTTGCTTGATCTGCAAAATCAATGCCATATAAGTTCAGCCCAAGCAGGATCTTGTGCCTCCACTCACTATTGGGTGACAACTGGAGGACACAGTTTCGCACCCAGGGCAGGGGTGAGCTTGGGCCTGGTCTTAAAGAAGAAGGGGGTGGTGGGTGGGGAGAGGTCTGTGTAACTTGCTGACTAGATTACACAAGTATTACATCTGTGATTTGTACCTGCCAGTGTTGGAGTAGTCGTACGTCATGAGGCTGAATCCATCCACTACTGGAGCCAACTGCTCAAACTCCTCCCTGCCAAACATACCCGGCTGTCCCATACTGATCATAGAAAGAAAAAAAATCCAAGTCAGCACCAGTTTTAATTACTTGGAAATTTGTACAATGGCAGAGGGGCTACAACTAACTCACCTTGTTAGAGCTGGTGGAATGACGAGGATGCAGTATAATTTTTTACTGCTCAAAGTCTCACATATGTGTTTTACCAGATGGACCAGCTCCCTATGTGCAAAAGATGTCTGGTTATTTTCTTTGCAAATGCAATGCATCTCATGCAAATAATGTACAACAAACAATAAAGAAGTAGCAGTAGACTAACTCACTTTCTTTTGTTGCCTCCCAGCTGGCTCCAGAGTTCCAAAGTAAAACCATCAAAACCTTCTGTCTGCAAAAGCAGGACTTGTAAGACAGAAGTGATATAATTACTATATCCAGCACCGCTAGTAACACAAACATGGTACTAAACTTACCTTTGCAACATCTACAAGCTCGCTTGTAAGCTCTTCAATTTCATCTTCACTTCCCAACACGCTAACATAGTCCTGATAAGACCAGCGATCAAATAACAACCGAGGCACTGATGGTAAAGACAAGCACAAGATCATCTACCGGTACTTCTCTGGCAAAAGTTATCGGAGCAAAAGTTCACACACTTGGTAACTTGGTAAGCATCTACTCACCCAGCCTGACTTTTTTGTTAGATTTGCGTACAGCTTTGACCCACCCTGAAAACAAAAGAGAACAAATCATCTAGTAGGACTTTATTAAGAAAAGATGGCAGATTTACGGGGGTGTCAGTGAACCAGTCCTCCAACTCCACAAGAACTAAATGTTTCTGTAAGTCACTCCATGCTGGTACGTAGTGCAGAATATCTACAATACCAAATCAGAAAAAGCATGAAAAATACAAAAAAAAAAAAAATACTTGGGCATTACTTTGATTTATATTTTATTACAGACAATACAAACGCAAGATATTTCACATTTTTTCTCGTCACCTTAATTTCATTTGTTATTGTATATCCATTCCTGCATTTCAGGTCTGTAACACGTATCAAAAAGTTTGGATGGCGCAATATAGTACTAATGAGAAAAATACAATATAAATGTAATACTATTTCAAACAGAGGATGTTAACAGGTAATTGTAATGATTTGGTACAAAGAAAGGCTCACTGTTTGAGGAGCAAAGAGAGTGCAGCTGATAACAGAATATTTACAGAAATCCTTCAAATGGTGATACAAGCACCAAATTTGGCAAAAGTACACTTTAGATATTACTCTTTTGAAAAAACAGCGGGCCACTTGAATTTTCAATAGGCGGCCACGTAGGGGTCAATTGAAGAATTACATAGGGTCAAAATATAAAAATGCTCCAGTTATATTGAAAATTATACCTCATCATCTGTCTGATTGTAAAGATTCCAAAAGGTATAGTTTGGACTATGACTGAATTCTCTAGAGTTATGGGGTAAAAACAACAAGAATGACGACAAAGTTCAGTTTCAGTTTGCACAGGGGTCAAAAGTTAGAGTTGCTCCAATTTTGTTCAAAGGTGATGCAAATTATTGGTTGACTTAATAGGGTTTCAAAAAGGAATAGTTTGCACCATGTATCATGCTTAGTTATCACATTACGGGGTAACATATGTCAATCACGTCATAAAATTCAATGGACGTCAACATTTGACATTGATTTTAGAGACCAAGCATTCAACACAGTCAAAATTATTCCATTTATTAATCCAAATAGCTCAATCAACAATTTGCACCATTTTTTACTAAAAAATGGAGCAACTTTAACTTTTGACCCCTGTACAAACCGAAACTGACCTTTGTCACCATTCTTAAGGTTTTTACCCCATAACATTCAGTTGTAGATAGTCCAAACTATACCTTTTTGGAATCTTTATGATCAGACAAATAATGTGGTATAGTTTTCAATATGATTAGAGCATTTTTTTTAACCCTTGTGTAATTCTTCAATTAACCCCTACGTAGCCGCCTATTGAAATTCAAGTGGCCCGTCGTTTTTTTTTTTCAAAAAAGCAATGTTTAAGGAGAATTTGTGCTGGATCTGGTGCTGAAATCAGAGAATTTAGATTTTTTTTAATGATTCAAATCGATTATCAAACTAGTTAATTTAACTGCAATGATTAATAACCAATTAATCATTGCAGTTATTAACAGGAACCAATGCTACAGCCCCTAACGAATGCAACATGCTGCTTTCGTGGCACCAGATGGAGTAAATGAACCTCAAAAATGTCAAGCCCTGCCAATTTTCCCTTCAGTGGTGATGCCACTACTCATCATTACCGCAACCAATCACGTCCACAGCCAAGCCATTCCTGTGGCTGAAGCCTCAGAGATGTTTTCTTCTTTTGAAGTACAGGCACCTTTACAAATCATGTTTTGTTGGGTCCTCTACCTGAGTCATGGTCATGGAGACCTCTTACATCAAAGGTTTCAGGAGCTCGTCGATGAAGCTGAAGCCACACTGGAGACACTGACGATAGTTTGGATCCAAACATTTTGGCAATGTCATAACCATGAGAATTCCACTGCAGTGAAAGAAATAACAGTAAGTGATGGCCAAAAAACAAAAAAAAAAGATTTATAGAAGCAGTCGGCTTGAGAAACCACAATAATGTTAATCGGAAAGATATGCAAGTGTATGGATCAGTAATAACTGGATTTCAAAACTTACAGGTGTGACATATCCAAGAACTGATCCTTGAAATGTTTTTTTGATATGAGTACAGTATCTCTTCTCTTCCTTCACTATGTCTTTCCATTGTGGGTCTGATACAACAAGGCCTCTCTCCAACACTGACAACTCTGATGGGGAAGTCTATGGAGAAATGAGGCCATTTCAGTGACACATCATCTGGAAGCCAACATCAACGCTACTTGGAAAAACACACACACACAAAAAAAGACAAGCGAATTTATATGAATCCAGATATTCAGACTTACACTCAATCAATCACACCTCCAAACAATGGCAACCACCTGCTTTTACTAGAAGGTGTAACTATTGAAAGTAAGTAATAGTGTAACATCAGACTGCTGTCTGTCACTGAAAAGTTTAAATGTTTTGGATATCCCATTGAATAATCGATTAATTAAGTCAAGGATGCAGTGATCTCAAATCATGTACCATGAAAAGCCAGAATTAAACAGGTTTTCATTGCAAACAAAAAGCAGGGGTGGTGGCCAAGTGGTTAATGCGCTTGGTTTCAGTGCAGAAGGTTCCGGGTTCAAATCCCTCCACTGCCACATTTCTCCATGTAATGTGGAGTTGCGTTAGGAAGGGCATCTGGCGTAAAACCTGTGCCAATTCAACACGCAGATCCACCTTAGATTTGCTGTGGCGACCCCGAGTGCAAACAAGGGAGCAGCCGAAGGGACTTACTTTTTCATTGCAACCAAAAATTCCATCATCAAAGTTATGATGAAATGAAAAATAGACTTTTTGCACTCTATTTTGATAAGGTGTGCTCAGGAGCTTCAAGACACTAGATGTGCCTATTCAATTCAAAACGTAGTTCAGGAATCTACATATCAGTAGCAAATGCATGTACAAGTACACAGCCTCATGATCACAAGGTCTATATTGGCCAATGAGAGAGACGCTACATAGCACAAGAAGTTCACAATACAAATACAGATAGCCATTGCCTTACATATTTTTACTGGATTTTTTACAGAATTATTCTGAAAACCACAGAAGTCAGTTTTTTTTTGTTTTTCATAAAAATAAACTGAATTTTCAGACTTTCTTCCCCACAGTGCACATTTTGTGTATGATTCTTGCACCATTAAATGGCAACTTTGTTGTGTAATATATGAAAATTGGGCACCGCAGTCTCATTTGAGGGTGGGTGCTAAAAGGGTAAAATATGACGTAATTTCTCTACTTCCGGGGGACCAAGCATGACATTTTCAATGGGTTATTGGGCAAATTACATGCAAACAAAGTGAAAATGCAAAGAAAAAATGACAATGCTGTGGGAAAGTGGACATGTGTTGCAGTTTGTTTATGACCAGCAGCACAAATGTGTCAAGGCGGTTTTGCAGGTGAGAGACCACAGCTACTCTGGCTGTCCCCATAAATGGTCAAATGCCATGATATCACGCGGGATTCAAACGAGACTGCGGTGCCCTATTAATTTGTGTCGTTGAAGTAATTTGCATTAAAGGTGACAAGTACATGTAGTGGAATACCATTACTATCTATGACCAAATATTATGGAGTTATGGGGTAAAATCAGCATAATGGTGACAGTGGTCAATTTTAGTTTGTACAGGGGTCAAAAATTTTGGTAAATGGAATCGTTTTGACCATATTGAATGTTTGATCTACAAAGTAATGGTCAAATAAGGTCAATGTCCATTGTATTTTATATAACGGCTGAGTGGATCCTTGTCATTTGATTGGTGCTTTGTATGTCACATGACATGGATTAATTCATCCCATTTGTGTTCATTGCATTTAGAGTGCAGCTTGGTTCCATTTAGAGTGCAAATTTGGTTCCATATGTTTGGTACCATTGCACTCTGCACGCACATCCTTGTGCACGCGCACACACATGATCGCGCACGCACATGCACTCGTGCGCACACGCACACAAAACAAATCCACTGTGCTGTCTGGAGGCTGTTAGCAAGAAGAGAGAAAGAAAAGCTGGACTCATTTCTGATGTGATTTTTTTTTTGCTGCACTGAGGATGTACACAGTCTTTTTTTTGGTAGTACACGCATGCACAAGCGCCGACCAGGTTGCGCACGTGCGTGTGTGTGCGCACGGGGCACAACGACTCTCCCGAGACATAATTTGATTGAGCTAACTGACGCTGTTTGTAAGACACACACACACACACACACACACACACACACACACACACACAAAAAAACAAAACAAATCCACTGTGCTGTCTGGAGGCTGTTGGCAGGAACAGAGAAAGAAAAGCTGCACACATTTGTGATGTGATTATTTTTTCGCTGCACTGAGGACATACACAGTCGACTGAGCCAGTTGCGAGTGTGTGCGCGTGGCGTGGCGGGGGGGGCAAAGACACGGTGATTTGATTGAGGTAACTGATGCTGCTACTAGGGATGGGTATCGAGAACTGGTTCCTTTCGGGTATCGTTAAGAAATGATTCGATCCACCGACATCAATAAGCTTTGTGCTTAACGATTCTGTTATCGGTCCTTCAGAGTGGCCGTTGTTTTGGGGGGTGTTTGTCAGCGAGTCCGTAATCAACTTTTCTGCAGCGCGCCTTTGCTTTGAACCTTGAACCAATCAAAACAGTGGTTCGCAGATTGAAGCAATGCTTCGATCTATTGCTTCGTTTATTCTTTCTTTCTTTTGCTTAATTTTCCCCCGCTAAAACCCTAAAGAGCATATGTCTGTGAGTATTATTTACCTTTTCTATGTTAAACCGACCTGTTATAGTCTTCTGAAACAGTTGATAGATGTATTTTATAACTTAAAAATAGGAGCCATGCTAATGCCTTAGCATGTCTATGGCATTTTCAATGTTAAAAGTTAGCATTAAGCAGTCGCAGCTGTCATCATGTTCGGGTGCATTTGTTTTCAAATTGTAATATTTCTTAAATTTATTTTTGTTTATATATTAATAATCTAATGATTATTATATACAGTTTTAGAGAAAGAGACAAAAAGAACCTGAATAGAAACACAACAGAAAATATAAAAGCAACTAACAATGAACATACATAAATAAATAAATACATACATACAGAAATAAATGTTTCCTGTGAACACCTAGTGTCTCTTACACCTCCATTTCATCCCTGTCTTATTTAAGTTTAATGACAGTTTGTTTCGGTCGAACCATATTTTCAATTTGTTAATTTCTTCAGTGATTTTCTCCAGAGCTATCTGCCAAACTAGAAAACTGCTGCATCCTAGTAAGAGCAGAATACTACTGGAATGAATCTGAATAAGTTTTTTTTTTTTTTTTTTTGCACCTAAATGGATGCTGCACTCACTGCAGTTTATTGTCTGGAATTTTTTTGTTTTTCACCACTTTCATCCCTGAATGAGTCACTTTTGTGCAGATTAAAGTTACTAACTGGGACTCCTGTCTTGTTGCGAGAAAGAAACGAGAATCGTTCTGTTCACACAGCTCCAAACGTTGCGCGGCTCTCTCACAAGTCAAGTTAGAATGATAGAATCCAGTCTGAATGAATAACTTCAAAGTAAAACACCGTTTTATTTTTATTTATGTCCAGAGATCAAGGATACAGTGAGCAATTTCATATTTATTTACTTTAAGACTTAATGAAATACACAGAAAACCTGTAAAGCCTACTTTTAGTACAAAATTCACGAGGTATCGATAAGAAATCGGATCGCTAAACAGAATCGATAATGGCACCGATATCGATAAAATCTTATCAATACCCATCCCTAGCTGCTACACCCACACCCACACACAAAATCAACTCCGCTTGTAAGCCATCTGGATGCATGATGACCTGTTCACATGAAACGCTGATGAGATTTTTGGCTGGACTGAGGAACTACACAAAGTCTTTTTTATGAAAGTCTGAAGTCAGTGCACAGCATCACTGGACTACACGTTACAGTGGAACACCAAAATGTAAGTCCCCTTTCTGTTGTTTATAAATTAATAAAATATCAAATGACAAGGATCTATTTTAGCATTATATAAAACAAATAATGAATGTTTTTACATTCTTTCAATGGAACGAATATTTAATTCGGTGAAAGCTGGAACAAACCATTCAATGAGGCGAAGCCGAGGTGAATGGTATGAAATATTTGTACCATTGAACTCATAAACATTCATTATTTGTATTTGTATACTATGACATGTCACTCTATGACGTGATAATAAGCATACAAACTATTTTAATTATTAAGTATCACATATACCATCCCCTAAAAAAGTCACCATCCACCTGGTGTAAATAAATGTTGCTGGTGCCTTTGCTCACAACGATTACAAGTTACTCACCTCAGCTTCAGCTTTATGTGACTTCTTGACATCAGTTTTGGACAAAGTGGCACGAACCAAGCAGCAGCATGAAATTGTAAGCAACAGAAATAATGTCGCTCTCATTTCCTTACAGAGTGGTGCAGCAGCAAACGGCTTATTTCAGTTGTTGTGCAGGTCAAGTCCTTCCTTCCTTCCTGACTAACTGAGATGTGGCAGATTAACAAACAGCATGTCATACCACAAAGGCTCCGTACAATCTGCGAATGTATAACACACCCTCGATTGGATTGCAGAGCGATTAATGATGTTTGTGACAGAAAACTTAGCGCAACGTGTTTCTTCGAGGTGAATGATCGGTGTAACTTCCGTGTTGTTTTTTCAAAATAAATGCCGTGTGGTCTGTGAGGCGCCGCAAGCCAGCACCACCGAAGAAGACGCGAAGCTTATATTTTTACTTTTTCAAGCTAAATTTTGTTGATTTAAACAGCTAAACTAGCCTTAAAATTCAGGAGTGTAGCTAATGGTGATGTATATCCCCCTATTAACTTAACAATTTACAGTGGCAAAGAATTCAAGTGCTGTTGGATATTTTCGCAATGGGCTAAAATTCAAATATCTGTAAAGGATGACTTCACCTTTTTATAGAGGGTTTTCATGTGACGTATTGGTCACGTCATTTTGTGTCCCGCGGCCATTTTGGGTTATGACGCGGTGGCCGCTGTGATTACACTTCGTGCATTTGGCGAACAATTGCATAAATTTCAACATCGGTGTGAAGAAGCCTCACGGCACCGTGGCGCTGTGAGAGATCCGCCGCTAACAGAAATCCACTGCTCCCAGAATTTTATTTTATTTTATTCGGCAATAAAATTATATAACAATACATAAAAAAATACTGCAGAGGATAACACAAGAACGCTTCCAATATTGTGGTCCTCGAGCACCAAGCTGCTGATACACTGCCCTTCCAACGCCTGGTGAGAGAAATCGCTCAGGACTTCAAGATGACCGCTTTCAGAGCTCCGCTGTGATGCTCTGCAGGAGGCCGGCGAGGCTGACCTGGTCGGCAGCTTCCTAGTTCACAATATCGCAGTGTGACACGGTCGGCCAGTTCGTTGCATCACCACTAAATTCACTATCTGGTATAAGATACGGATCCACTGAACCAACTGTTACACATCTATCACGATAAATAGCTTTATCTCGAGGATTTAAAGCCTCGTAATAACGGGACATTCTCTTCATTTTTCTATCACGCGTCAGCCTCCTTGTAATCCAGAATGGCGACGGCACCTGTCCTGCAGCAAATCGGTCACGTGATTGAAAACCCTCTATAGCGCTCCTCTAATTAAATTAGCTATGAGCTCTTTGTTGTTTGTAGTGTTGAAGAACAGATTCGCCCTATTGATGTATCCCATAATCCCTTGTGCGCCAGAGAGTCGCTGCAGTCAAACAACATAGAGAATCCACATGATGACAATTGTAAATTAATATTATACTACAAAAATGTATTTTTTATGCTTTTCGTCACATTAATAAGAGACTGCATGCATGATACCCTTGCTAAACATGCTAAAACAATTCTAACAAATAATCCGTATCTGCTATGTTTAATCTGCGTGGAATTTAATAAATGCAAACCGAATTTCAGAAATATTATATATATTAGTCTGGAACAAAGAGGACAAACAGTGTTGTAAAGAACAATAATCAAGATGTTAAAGAGCAAACTTCACTTTCCCCCAGAACGACACGATCAGGAAGCGATTGTAGCTCACAGCAGCTCCCACTGAAAATAACGGAGAGACAACCTGTGATTCTCACGTTTACATAAAACAAATGCAATAACGTCTATAAACCCAGAGAATATATTCATGAGAGTTTTAGGCACAATATAAAAATAGTTTTATGTTGCGATGTTAATGGTGTTGACCATGTGCAGCGGTTAAAGTGATGCCTGATCAGAGCATCTCAATAAAGTTCTCAATGTTACTGAGATCTCGTAGTGCGGCGACCTCTTCGAAGTTTTGCGGGATTTGAAACGTCAATAGGGCGAATTGACAAACAAAGTCAGGCAGGAGTCTGCATGG
Organism: Thalassophryne amazonica; assembly: GCF_902500255.1. Lineage (NCBI taxonomy): Eukaryota > Metazoa > Chordata > Actinopteri > Batrachoidiformes > Batrachoididae > Thalassophryne > Thalassophryne amazonica. The sequence continues at coordinate 58,519,408 of NC_047110.1, forward strand.
ACTATATATATAAACTTTATTTACAGACTCAGGGTCCAGTTTATACACACAAGACATATACACTTACATTATAAAACATTAAAAAAAAATCATCCACCTTCACCCCCCCCCCCCCACACACACACACACAATATATTTACATTAAAAAAATCAGATTAGAGATACATACAATTGGCTTTTCCAATGTTTCCATATGTCAGAATTGTATTGAGTGTCACTTTCCTTTATATTGGACAAACACATTATACCATTTCTTGACTCAGTTAACCTACACATAAATTTATACACGAGGTTCCTCATTAGAGCCTGAAATGTGGGCACATTTGCAGTGACAGAGTACTTGCGCTTTCCCATCTTGGAGCCTTCAGCAAAATTCTAAGCGCATCATTATAAGCCACCTTGATCTTATTCATCTTTGCTTTGCTATAGCTACACCAAAGATGGGCTGTATACAGTGAAGTACAGTAAGTTCTAAAGAGAGATATTTTAACATCATTAGTACACATATAAAATTTGCGTGCCAGCATATTCGCTTGAGCATACAACTTGCAACACTGACGCTGAATATCATCATCATCACATAAGTCATTCCTAAGAATATGACCCAAGTATTTTGCTTTAATTACATTTGCCAACTCACTGTTATTTAAATAAAAAGAAGGGAACTGTAATTTTTTATCCTCCTTGGACCTGGCAATCATTACAACACTCTTTTTTGAGTTATATTTAATGTCATACTCTATCCCATACTCTGAGCAGGCTCTGAGCAATTGCTGGAGACCAGCACTATAGGGAGACAGGACAACTAAGTCATCAGCATACAATAAGTGATTAATAACCTTATCCCCAACCATACATACAGTCCTACAGTCCTTTAATTTCCTGGACAGATCATCCATATAAAGACTAAAAAGAACAGGAGAGAGAATTCCACCTTGCCTGACACCACTGGAAACCAGTAAATGACTAGAAGATGCCTCGCCCCATCTGACCTGCATGGTTTGATGAGAGAACCAATACTGCAAGATGCATATCAAGTATAAAGGAACCCCTCGTTCATATAGTTTTAAAACAATTTCCCATGATTAACACGGTCAAACGCCCTACGATGCATCTAAAAAAAACACATAAATATTGTGGAGTTCTTCTTCTTATATGTTGATATAAGCTCCTTTAATGCATAGATACACAAATCTGTTCCATGTTTATGTTTAAAACCAAATTGATTATCAGTTGTCACCACATGTCCTTGCAGCCTCTCCAAGATTATCCGCTCTAATACTTTGGAAATTATGCTAGCAAGTGCAATGGGTCTATAGTTGTCTATACTAGATGCTTTACAAGTTTTATCTTTGATAACGGGAACCAACAGTACAGACAACAAAGAGTCAGGTAATACACCATGTACTAACAGGCCTGAGAAACACAAAGCAAGCAGCACTGAGAGTCTATAACTAGCATACTTTAGATGCTCAACAGTAATTTGGTCAGTACCACTGGCTTTATTTACTGCCAGCTTTCCAATGACATCACACACCTCATCTGGTCTAATAACCATACCATCATCATAAACAACATCACCAACATCAAAAGCAGCACTTTCAACACAGTTAAAAATTTCCCCAAAATGCTTCGCCCGTAACTCTGCAATATTCCCATCCCCAGATATACCATTTACAGTAGATGGAAGAAGCATCTTGCTGTTGTTAATAACTTTAACTTCTTTCCAGAAATCCTGGACATCATTTTGATGGAGTTTTTTAGCCAGTGAGTTAGCCCTCATCATTTGCTCATTTCTTTTCACATAGCGCACAGCAGATTTAAACCTGGCATTAGTGGTCTTCTTATGCTGGAACTCAGGGCCATATCTCAATTTTCCAGCAACTACCCAGTTTCTTAAAGCTTTTTTTAGCCTCTGAGTGAAACTCCAACACATACTCATTCCATCCAGGCCTGATATATATATATATTTTTTTTCTTGTCATGAGCAAAAAACTTACCATCATTAATCAAACACTTCACTATATTTTCATACATATTAAATAAGTTATTCTGGTGGTCCTGATTTTGGCAGTTAATATCACAAGTTAATACTACATGTGGTATATGTACACTGCTGAGGCTTTTATCTGTTAATATATTTCAAAAGGTCATATTCAGAGAGCTTAGCCCAGTCTATTTTCCTACATGCATGTTGACGTCTATTATTGCTAGACAGTTCCGGTAGACAGCTCAGGTTTAATGACATAGAGACAGGAATGTGGTCTGCTATGGACAGATCATACAGAATTTTAGCCTCAGATAAACAGTCATGGGCATCGGCTGTGCATATACAGTGGTCCAGCCAGGATGTTGTATGCCATGCTTCACTAATATATGTATAGCTATTCTCAGGCAGCAGCACTTTACTAGAAAACACTAATTTACTGTTTTGACAAAAGAGTTCTAGATGCTGTCCAAACAAAGACTGATTATCTGAGATGTCAGCATTCAGATCACCCATAACAAATATACATGTACATTCACTTTCTTTAATAAAAGAACTAATGAATTCTAATCTGTTGAGAAATTCATTTTCATATTGATTGCATTCATAGGGAGTGTAAACATTTAAAATTATAAACTCATTTTTTTCATAGGTAACCTTGATCGCTATAGCCCAGTCGACCTCTAAGCGAATCACACTTATATGTGAATCATACTTCTTTTGCCAGAATATGGCCACCCCGCCAGGAATTCGGCCAGGTATTATCCCCAAACTTAGATCAGTTGTGGACTCCCCTGCCCCATAGAAGTCCTTATGCACAGAATTAAGTTTGTCGAGTTCTTGCTTGGGCAATAGAGTCTCTTGTATGCATAATATATCCGCGCTGTCAAAGAGTTGGTCAATCACAATGCGTCGCGCTTTGTCACTATAGCTCTGTCCTAGACGCAGGCCACGCGCATTGTATGACACTATTTCCATGATTATTGTCCAGCATTGACTGCAGCAGATGCCCCGGCCTCAGGCACCTTATTGCTCCTTGCCACCCCAAGAGTTTTTAAATCCACTGTTTTTCGTGCTTCATAGAAGTGGCGCACAAAGATTCCCTCTGGCCAAAGCTCTGGGTCATACATTTCCTCGACCTTTTCACATTCTGCAGTAATTTTAAATGAGTTATACCGCTTTTGAACACTGTCAATCTTTTGGCAAGACACATCCCGATGTAGTTTGTCAAATCAGTTCTTCCGAATCTACATCAGGGGAAAATCTTGAGGCGAAGACACTCACCAGCTTGGTTTTAACAACCCGTATAGATCCACACGCACTGGTTCCAACAACACCACTTTTCTTCTCCCTCCGAGTCGAATTCAGACGTGGTTTGGGATGAAGCTGGGCAGTCGGTCTATCAACCAGGTGCTGTCATCGTCGGCCCTTCTTGACTACGCTGCTGTATTTCGGAGAAGCAGATAGTCTGGGAAGTTGGTCTGCGTTTCCCTCCGCCATGTTTACAACAGGGTCCATAACAGTAGGGTCCGTAATTTCAGGCATCCGCCTCACGCTGCCCACACCTGGGCTCACAGCCTCCTCCCTGCCCGATGACAGCGATGCACTTTTCGCGGGGGCTTCACATTTCTCAACAGCACACAGCCATTGATTTAGTCCGGTTGCTATCGAGCGGAGATCATCGCAGTGGCCTGCTTGCACAGACACCGCTTGCTTCAGCAATGATATGTCCTCACTCACACGTTCCAATGTCCGCAGCATACATGAAATGTCAATGCTGTTGAAGGTTACAGGGGGAAGTTCATCTAAGTGATGAGACACAAAGCGAGGGATGTTTTCCCCGGCCTCGTTAAGCACCTTTAGACAGCTTTTGACATTGTTTACATCTTTTTGTGGCCCTTCGTGTGTAACAAAACGCTGAGTTGTACTAGGGCAGAGATCAAACAGTACCTTCTTCGAGGTCTCAATCCACTCGGACCCAAAATGGTTCACAGTCAATAATATAATATCATCCTGACTGTCTTCATTTTCACAACAAGAAAGTTCAATAGTTCATCTTCCACCAGAGTCTTACCGTTTGCTGTAGTATAAATCTCTGGTTTAAGTTGTGCTTTACTCAGGGCGGCGGCACCTTTACCTGCTGTGTCCGCCATCCCGTACAGTAGGTATGTGGAGCGGTAAAGGCCAGCGGTGTCTTTGGCACGCAGAGTTGTGGTTTGATACTTGTCAGTGAAGGAGCTAGCGTTAGCCTTTTGATGTTGACTATGATGTTTGCAGGTGACTAATCTGTAGTGAGAGTAAGCAGACTGAGATGACAGGTGGGGCTACGCTCTGGAGAGAACAGGAATGAAAGTCAGTCGGGGCAAGATGACAAACGTGAATGAAAGTGAGCACAATGCAATGCTGAAGTTGCAAGGAGGTGCTGGACGTAGATAAGTTCAGATATGTAAGGCCAACTGTTCAAAGCAATATATCATGTCCTTGAGCAAGGCAGTTGGACCTTTTGGTCCAACCAATTGGTGTATCCTGGGTATGATGGTAAAATCTGCATGTTGCTCTGCAGATGACCCATCTTCCAAAAATCACCCCATGAATATGGTTACAGGCATAGCACTCCTAGTACGAATTCTCACCTTCGGATTGGCTACTTCACCATATCACGTGGACGCCAACCTCGAGAATTCGTACTTCCCTGACTGGCTGCTCGGTGACAACATGCTCGGGCTGTATGCTGTTCTATTGAAATCAGCCAGTTTTTTATTGTCTCTAACTTGCTTCTAACGGCCAGCTGACAGCTATCACTGCCTTGAACTGTGAGATTTATACATGAAGATGACCTGTAATGAACCATTGTATGTTAAATTTACTTTACTGACGAGTCTGACCCCTATGAAAAGTGACCAAATTACATGTATTTGTATTGAGCTCGCGATGTTTTCACAGAGAGAACCCGCCCCTCAAGCTTAAATGCCCGGATGACCGACCTTGAGAATTGCTACAAAAACACTCACCTCAAAAACACATGAGCGTGGAGACTAGTGTGGGGTGAAATCTAATTTTGTTGGAATGCAGCAACACATAACTATTTGCTCCTTAAAATGATTAAATAAATAAGAAGATAACACACGTAGTGACACTTTTGCGGCAATGTGCCTTCATCCAATTGAAACAAGCCCTTCAACCATATTAAACTCCACCCAGATTCCACGGCCACCTTGCTTGTTTCAATTGGATGAAATATATATATATATATATATATATATATATATATATATATATATATATATATATATATATATATATATATATATATATATATTATGACATATATATATTATAATATGACAAAATCTCTCAATGAGTTTTAATTTTTCCAAAACATACAGCGCCCTCTATCATAAAATGAGAATTTTATGGGCAGATAAGCATTGCAATTCAGTAGGTGGCGGTAGTGTACAAGAAATTGAGGTCCAAATGCTATGAAGAAGAGGTTTGTTTTTAGCATGATTGATCAAACGTTTTTGGTATTTTCAATGAAGTTAGTTCCCGTAAAATGAAAATCGATCTGTTTCTCGTATTTTTAGGTCTTTTTTCCTACCTCTGTCCTATTTGAAGACTTCAGGTAAGCTGACTGAATTTGGCCGTTGTCGTTTGCTAGCTGCTAACGTTAGCAACTGTTTTTATCTAGCTAACCTTTGCGGCTTTTTAGCTCGAACTGCTGACACGTATCTGTGTCAAACCTTTCAGGGTTTTTGTAGGAAATAATGGCAGTTGAGCAGTTTGTGTCAAAGACCCTCGAACTTCTTCAGGAGGAGAGAGAAGCTGAGATAGCGGAGACCAGGTACATAGAATAACACCCATGCTTTGATTCTTAACTTTTATTTCAGACGACAGTAAACTTTTCCTTCTGTAAATAAAATATGCGGTTGGTTGACATAGCTCCACACTCGGATGTGTCTCAGTTTACTTACACAGCACTTTCAAGTGATACATACAAGGTGTTTCAGGAAAAAAATGAGACAGTAAAACAAACAATCAAAACAGCAATCAAGAAACAAATGATAAATTGGAACATGCACTTTAAAATTAAATAATATAAGAATTTAAAATTTGTTCTGGCACCTCTGGTTCAGTGTGCACTTTTTTTGTTGCATTGCAGCCTAAAATTACATTTACAACACACACTTTTAGCCTAAGAAATTTGCAAGTCAGAGAAACAAATTGATAGCAAGTGCAGCAAATGTACATTTCACACAAGCGTAAGTGAAATTTCAAGTCTTCGTACTTGGTTTGTAAGAAAACCATTTTACCCATTATGACTGCAGTACAGCTACAGCTAGGTCTGTAGGTAATTGGATAGTGACACAATTATTGTAATGTAGGCTCTGTAGACCACCACAGTGTAATTAAAATTAAATTAAAATCCTTTCATTTTGAGAGCCCATAAGTAAGCTGACAATCTATTAGGATTAGTTTTGCATACAAATTATCAATTCAAGAGACAAGTCATTGATAAATTTATTTAGCAGGTCATTGAATGGATACATGAAGGGTTGGTGGCCAAGTGGTTAGTCTGCTGGGTTTCAGTGCAGAAGGTTCCCAGTTCAAACAACACCCCTGCCCATTTCTCCATGTAACATGGAGTTGCGTCAGGAAGGGCATCCAACATAAAACTTATGCCAAATCATCATACAGATCCACCTTAGATTTTCTATGGTGACCCCAAGTGGGGGGTTACAGGTACAGTTTTGTTTACGCTTTTTACTATTTAAATTCATTTATTAGTAATTGGAGTGTGCTGCAGCCTCAACTTTACCTAAATTCTGGGTCTTTTAGTGAAGTTTAGGGCTAGTGGCCGGCAATCACCTTAGTATTTCTCTGTTTTTCTTGTTGTTTAATACTGGCAAATTATACAGTATTTTTTGTCTTTCTGATGCCTGATTCTGTTTTTCTCTATTTAAAGTAGACCTGCATTGAAATAAATGTGGTCAGATTTCAGAAAGAAATCGCTGATATGTATTTATAAGACCCTTGTGAATGCAGTAAAGTAAATCTGTAAGCCCAAATTTGTAATTCAGTGGAGAAATCTTTGTTTAAAAATGACAACTTTGCAGCTAAAATTTAGCCCTCCGCGAAAACAGTTTGTACATCCGGATCATTTCCATGACGTCGGGGACAAGACGACACGCTCCCTTCAGTCCAATCCCGCATTGAAATTGATTTTATCTGTTAGTAATGTTACTGTTATACACATCCTGGTTTCAACATCCAAACGTAAGCTGCAATGAATGCGAGATACAGCTCTGCATGCTCAGATCAGCAGCGACATCAACAGCGGGCGCCATTCTTCCCCAACGCCTCGCTCTCCCTGCCTCCGATGCACTTACTGAGTGCATGTGCTCGTTAAATTCCGCCGCGGGCCACTCACACCCCCGTGTCTGCTGTACAGCCGCAGACACAGCTCTGTCTACTGAATGGAGGTGCAGCCAACTTGGCAAAAGTCTAGAGACTACGCTCGCTGTTTTGATGCGGAGAGCCCGGTGACATCTGTTGCTCACAAGGACAAACTTCTTGCGTCAAAATCTGCAGTGCCGCACGTCTCGGTAATCGGAGCCACAGAGCTCCGTGGCCCACTGAGAGAGGTTTATATCTTTTTAATGACTTGAATTCTTTGCGGGTCTCGCCTCCGTAACCCGTGACGGTAACACCGGAGGCGAAAGACAGTAGATTTTCAATGCGACACCACTCTATCAAACGGGCGTATGAAAAAGTCAGTCCCCAAAAATAATTTTCAAGCACAAATAAAAGAAATGTGTACTCACCAAGCGTACCGCAAGACAATATGATAATAAGACAATAAGACAATAAAAAGGTGCAGATGCAAACTGACATAAATCCACAAATTACAGTTGGCGCGCGCAATGCATGCAGGGATAGGATCTTTTCCCTGACGTCTAGGCAGCGTCCCGGATGTGATGACAGTTTTGCGGAGGGCTAAATTTTAGCTGTAAATTTCTCATTTTTAAATGAAGATTTCTCCCTTGAATGACAGATCTGGGCTTGCAGATTTACTTTACTACATTCAGAAGGATCTTATGTGTAAATATAAGTCATTTTTTGGTCCAAAGATCTGACTGTATTTATTTCAATGCAGGTCTACTTTAAGGTGCAGCTCCATCCAGAGATGGGAGTTGTATTCGTGTTGGCGATCCTCCTGTCCTATGCGCCAATAGCATTTCTTGTATATTCGTCCGTGAATTCCATCCATCCATCCATTTTCTTCCGCTTTATCCGGAGTCGGGTCACGGGGGCAGCAGCTCAAGCAAAGCCGCCCAGACCTCCCGATCCACACACACCACCTCCAGCTCCTCCAGGGGAACCCCAAGGCATTCCCAAGCCAGCCGAGAGATGTAGTCCCTCCAGCGTGTCCTGGGTCGTCCCCGGGGCCTCCTCCCAGTGGGAAGTGCCCGGAACACCTCTCCAGCGAGGCGTCCAGGGGGCATCCGGAAAAGATGCCCGAGCCACCTCAACTGACTCCTTTCGACGTGGAGGAGCAGCGGCTCGACTCCGAGCTCCTCCCGAGTGACCGAGCTCCTCACCCTATATCTAAGGGAGCGCCCAGCCACCCTGCGGAGGAAACTCATCTCGGCCGCTTGTACTCGCGATCTTGTTCTTTCGGTCATGAGCCAAATCTCATGACCATAGGTGAGGATCGGAACGTAGATCGATCGGTAAATCGAGAGTTTTGCCCCCCTACTCAGCTCTCTCTTCACTACGACGGTCCGATACAGCGACCGCATCACTGCAGATGCTGCACCGATCCGTCTATCGATCTCACGCTCCATCCGTCCCTCACTCGTGAACAAGACCCCGAGATACTTAAACTCCTCCACTTGAGGCAAGGACACTCCACCGACCTGAAGAGGGCAAAGCACCTTTTTCCGGTCGAGAACCATGGCCTCGGATTTGGAGGTGCTGATTTTCATCCCGGATGCTTCACACTCAGCTGCAAACCGCCCCAGTGCACGCTGAAGGTCCTGATTTGACGAAGCCAACAGAACCACATCGTCCGCAAACAGCAGAGACGAGATTCTGTGGTTCCCAAACCAGACCCCCTCTACACCCTGGCTGCGCATAGAAATTCGTCCATAAAAATAATGAACAGAACCGGTGACAAAGGGCAGCCCTGGCGGAGGCCAACGTGCACTGGAAACAGGTTTGACTTACTACCGGCAATGCGAACCAAGCTCCTGCTGCGGTCGTACAGGGACCGGATAGCCCTTAGCAAAGGACCCCGTACTCCCGGAGCACTCCCCACAGGGTGCCCCGAGGGACACGGTCGAATGCCTTCTCCAGATCCACAAAACACATGTGGACTGGTTGGGCAAACTCCCATGAACCCTCGAGCACCCGATGGAGCGTGTAGAGCTGGTCCAGTGTGCCGAGACCAGGACGAAAACCACACTGCTCCTCCTGAATCCGAGGTTCGACCATCAGTCGAATTCTCCTCTCCAGTACTCTGGAATAGACCTTACCGGGGAGGCTGAGGAGTGTGATCCCCCTATAGTTGGAACACACCCTCCGGTCCCCCTTCTTAAACAGAGGGACCACCACCCCGGTCTGCCAATCCAGAGGCACTGTCCCCGATCGCCACGCAGTGTTGCAGAGGCGTGTCAGCCAAGACAGCCCCACAATCTCCAGAGACTTAAGGTACTCAGGACGGATTTCATCCACCCCAGGAGCCTTTCCACCGAGGAGCTTTCTAACCACCTCGGTGACTTCGGCCTGGGTAATGGATGAGTCCGCCTCCGAGTCCCCAGTCTCTGCTTCCTCTTCGGAAGACGGGACGATGGGATTGAGGAGATCCTCGAAGTACTCCTTCCACTGCCCGACAACATCCCCAGTCAGGGTTGACAGCTCCCCACCCGCACCGTAAACAGTGCTGGTGGAGAGCTGCTTCCGCCTCCTGAGGCGTCGGACGGTTTGCCAGAATCTCTTCGAGGCCGACCGATAGTCCTCCTCCATAGCCTCCCCGAACTCCTCCCAGACCCGAGTTTTTGCCTCTGCGACCGCATGAGCTGCAGCACGCTTGGCCTGCCGGTACCTGTCAGCTGCCTCTAGGGTCCCACCTACCAACAAAGATAAGTAGGACTCCTTTTTCAGCTTGATGGCATTCCTTACTTCTGGTGTCCACCACCGGGTTCGGGGATTGCCGCCGCGACAGGCACCAGAGACCTTGCGACCACAGCTACGAGCAGTCGCATCGACAATGGAGGTGGAGAATATGGTCCCTCGGACTCCATGTCTCCAACCTCCCCGGGATCTGGTAGAAGCTCTCCCGGAGGTGGGAGTTGAAGACCTCGCTGACAGAGGGTTCCGCCAGTCGTTCCCAGCAGACCCTCACGATACGTTTGGGCCTGCCAGGTCTTACCGGCTTCCTACCCTCCCAGCGGATCCAACTCACCACCAGTTGGTGATCAGTTGACAGCTCTGCCCCTCTCTTCACTCGAGTGTCCGAGACACGTGGCCGAAGGTCAGATGATACGACTACAAAGTCGATCATCGACCTCTGGCTCAGGGTGTCCTGGTGCCACGTGCACTTATGGACACCCTTGTGCTCGAACATGGTGTTCGTGATGGACAAACTGTGACTAGCACAGAAGTCCAACAACTGAACACCACTCGGGTTCAGATCGGGGAGACCGTGCTTCCCGATCACCCCCCTCCAGGTCTCACTGTCGCCGCCCACGTGGGCGTTGAAATCCCCCAGGAGAACAATGGAGTCCCCAGTCGGAGCGCTATCTAGTACCCCTCCCAGGGACTCCAGGAAGGTCGGGTACTCTACACTGCTGCTCGGCCTGTAGGCCGAGACAACGGTGAGAGACCTGTCCCCGACCCGAAGGCGTAGGGACACGACCCTCTCGTTCACCGGAGTGAACTCCAACACTTGGCAACTGAGCTGGGGAGCAATAAGCAATGCGACCCCAGCTCTCCGCCTCTCCCCGTGGGCGACGCCAGAAAAATGAAGCGTCCAGCCCCTCTCCAGGAGTTGGGTACCAGAGCCCAAGCTGTGCGTGGAGGTGAGCCCGACTATCTCTAGTCGGTATCTCTCAACCTCCCGCACAAGCTCAGGCTCCTTCCCCCCTAGCGAGGTGACATTCCACGTCCCAACAGCCAGGGGCTGTGAGCATGGACCGGGCCACCCGCCCTTGACCGCCACCCAATCCTCTCTGCACCCGACCTCCATGGCCCCCTCTGTAGGTGGTGAACCCACAGGAGGGCTCGTCCGTGAATTGTTCTGTGAATTGTTCTGTAATTTATGTTTGTAGCATGGCCCAAGCAGAGGGTCACCCCTTTGAGTCTGGTCTGCTTGATGTTTCTTCCTCAGAAGGAGTTTTTCCCTTACCACTGTTGCTCTGGGGGTTGGTAAGGTTAGACCTTGTGTGAAGCGCTTTGAGGCAACTCGGTTGTGATTTGGTGCAATATAAATTAAAATAAATTGAAATTGAATTGAAAATTGAACAAGGGACCAGCCAAAGGGGCTTGCTATTGAATGGATATATGACTATTTCCAAGTCACTGAATATGTCTTTGACTTCATTTACATCAATAGCCGTATTTGATTTGGTGTTTTAGTCCTTCACTGAGCCCAAGTGCTGCAATTTTTTAATTTAACTGTTACTGCACTGTTTGTAGTGCAGCAGTCGGATTAGCACTTTCTGCACCAAGGCAAAACACAATGTAGCTCATACAGTGGGTAAAATAAGTAGTAAACACGTTACCAATTTTCTCAGTAATTATATTTGTAAATGTGTTATTGACATGAAATTTTCGCCAGGTGTCAGTGACAACCCAAGTAATCTGTAGACACAAAGAAACTAATAAGTACACAAATTAAGTTATGTGTAATAAAATGGAATGACACAGGTAAAAGTATTGAACGCGTGTACTGAAATGTATTTAATACATAATGTTGTTGGTAATGACAGTTTCAAGACACCTCCAGAAACTCATGCATTGCTGAGGTGTCATGTTTTGGCCCATTCTTCCTCACAAACAGTCTTCAAATTTTGAAGGTACCGGGGACCTCTTCTATGAACTCTGATCTTTTGTTCTTTCCATAAACTTTCTATTGGATTCAAGTTATTTGATTGGCTGGGCCATCTAGCAGCTTTTTTTCTTATTCTTTGAAACCAAGTGAGAGTTTCCTTGAATGTCTGCCCTCGTTTCATTGTCATCATCCTGATAGAATTTTTTTTTCAAGAATGTCTCTGTACATTTTTTTAAAATTCATCCTTCCTTCAATTATATGAAGTTTGCCAGTGCCAGATGCTGAAAAACAGCCCCACACCATGATGTTCCAACCTCCAAACTTCATTGTTGATGTGGTGTTTTTGGGGTGATGTACAGTGCCATTTATAGTGTGCATTATGGCATTCAAGTGGTTCCGTTTTGGTCTCATCTGATCAGACTATATTCTTCCAGTATTTCACAGGCTTGTCTAAATGTTGTTCAGCAAACTTTAAATGAGCTTTTTGTCAGCAGTGGAGTCTTGCGTGGTGACCGTGCATACAAGCCATACCAATTGAGTGCAGTACTTATTATTTTCTTGCTGCTAATTCCAGGTCTTTCTTAAGCAGTCCTTGGCTCTTGGACAATTCTTCTAATAATTATTTTTAGTCTGCTGTCAGAAATCTTGTGAGGAGCAGCTGGTCATGGCTGGTTTATAGTGAAATTATGTTTTGTCCACTTTCTGATCTGCTCCAACAGTGCTCACTGGAAAATTCAGAAGTTTAGAAATCCTTCTGTGCCATTTGTCACCTGTTTTGTAACAATAAGATTGCGACGATCTTGAGAGAGCTCTCAGCTTTTACCCATCATGAGATGTTTCTTGTGTGACACATGACACCTTTTTATAGGCCATTAGTTGGGACTGAACCAGCTGATATTAATTTGCACTAACAAGGGACAGAACTACTTTCTAATTACTGGTAGATTTCAGCTGGTGTCTTGGCTTTCCATGCCTTTTTGCACCTGCCTTTCTTCAGGTGTTCAGTACTTTTTTTCCCTGTGTCATTTCCAGTGGTGGGCACAGTTCCAATAATCCGATAACAGATAATTATCAAAGACGTTTTCATTATCGGATTATCTTTTAAGATAACTTTAAAGACCATCATCGGACTAATTATCTTCTGATGAATTTTTGTCCGATAACTTTTAAACCGATAAACAAAATAAACAAAGCTGAACAGTGACAAGCATTTTTTAAATTAGTTCAGCACCCACCTGTTAAAAAGTTTATACCAGACACACAGTTATAACCTTTGCAAACAGAAGAGAACTGCTTGTATAAAAAGCATTTCAATCCTCTGCAGACAAAGGAAAAACACATGCTCTGCCCCGCAGTGCATTATGGGTAGGATGATGTAATCTCAGTACGTCACGACAGGACAAATGCATTTCACACACTCTGTTCAAGCTCCAAGGACAACAGCATTAAACTCTAGTGCCTAAAACTCTCTTGTATATATTCTCTGCGTTTATAGACGTTGATTTTTTTAAATTACGTTTGTTAAATTCCACGCATTTTAAATGTGAACAGACAGGAATTATCTAGAATTTGTTTTGAAAGCCTCTACTGCCATCTAGCGTCTACTGGCCAGTAGTGTTCATGGCAGTGTCTGGGGACCAGTAGATGGCAGTGTTCTATTTATTTTGACCCTGGTTATGTCAGATATAAGACTTGTTCTTCTTTCTGCTCCTTTGCATTCTGGTGATTGTGATGCTTTATTTCTGTTTTTTCTTTTAAATGAATGAAATAAATATTAAAGAAAGAAAGAAACAAAGATGATTGTCAAATCAAATTTTTGCTTTGCAAATGGATTTTTTTTTACAAATGAAGTTTAAAAACAAAACTGCATAATAATAATAATAATAATATTACAAGACAGCTCTGCAGTGTTTGCACAGGTACAGTGCGAACGGTTGGATGCTGCTTGTAGCTTTCAGCAGCAGGATAACCTCATGACGGCTGACCACAATAATATATCAAACAGGTTTGATTCTCATTCGACCATACGATCAGCGATCAGGAGGTGTTCGTCAGATGTTGACCACAGCTTGATACTCCATGAACTCTACACGATGCAGGACGCACGATTAACCTGAAACTTGGTCCAAAAATTCCTGCATGAAAAATCATCTCGCACAGTGTAAAGTGTTTTACAACATCAAATGAATGTTGTAAAGAGAGAATGCAAAAAAAATGAAAAAAAAGAATGCAAAAAAAAAACATGCAAAAAAATTTGCGATGACACTTCCAGAGCTCTGTAAAAATGCCTGTTTTTACAAATAAAAAAAATGGAATATTTTACAAAAGCATATTTAAACACCAACACACAACAGACGTCACATTAACGTGTTGGTTTACATAATGAATGACTGAACCAGTCAGTGTTTAGCAGGCACCTTTACCCAGAATCCTTTGCGATCTGTCTCTTTGTTACAAAACCCCAGAATTAGTGCATTATTCAACATTAAAAGATATATGTTATATTTTAACTTTGTACAAATGACAGAATTAACATTAATGGAGTTAATTCTATTGGTATTAATGTTATTTATAAATCAAAACCATAAGTCAATATGACTTTATTTTTCAAGACCTGCGCATGACCGGACCTTTATAATTAATACAGGGTTGGTTTTATGGCTGCTCTCAGAGCACCTCTGTGTTGGGAGGGCTGTCATAAACAAGAGCTTCCAGCAGGGACCGAATGTTGAAAGAAAAAAGTGTGGTCTCATTGTTTGGGTCACGGGGTGCTTCTGTCTGTGCTCGGAGTGCTGTACAGCTTCCAGCAGGGGCAGACTGTTGAAAGAAAAAGTATGGTCTTATTGTTTGGGTCTGTTGTTATTTTTAATATTATTAGAAGCTATTAAATTTGTTTTACTAGTAGTTGTAAATGTGCCAGAGATAATATTAGAATTTATCTGTTATCGGTTATCTGTAACTTTCGAAAACTTTTTGGGTGGTTTATTGTTTTATCTTTATCGAAGATAACTTTTCAGTTATCTGATCATCTGTTATCGAAGTTAATTTTTTGGTTATCTGTGCCCACCACTGGTCATTTCACATTATTACACATAGCTTAGTTTGTGGACATCTATGGTTGCTTTCTTTGTATGTGTGGATTACTTGGATGAAAAGCCGGTGGAAATTTCATGTCAGTAGCAACTTTAGAAGTATATTTACTGAGAAAAATGGTGACATGCTCAATACTTATTTTACCCGGTGTGTGTGTGTGTGTGTGTGTGTGTGTGTGTATATAAAGAACTGGCAGAACTTGGAATGTTAGGCACATAAAACTGTTATGAGTAGTCATTTCAGGACATCTGCAGTAACTGCCATAGGACTTTGACAGTCATTGTGCACAGCCACCCCAAACCAGAAATAAATCAGTTCCAAGTGACTTTTCAGTGGGCAATATTGAGGAGAATCTAGAACCACATTCACAGTCTGTCAGAAATGGTGAGCGTCAAGACTTGGCCTGTTCTTTCACCGCATTCACCATCCCATCTGAATTGATCAAGAGACTATTTTCTTCACCACAGAGAGAATGCTACGACAAGATCACATGATGACACAAGCTGGTCCTGCACCAGCGGTCCAATCAGGTTCGATTCCATTTGACTGGTCACAAAGTGTGGTACTCTGCAGTAAGTCTGTTTGGTGTAGTCAGCTCTGGGACTTTGAAAATGAAGGCACTGTGTATAAAACATGTCTGATTCCTAAATGATTGTGATATTTTTGTTAAATCCTTAAAATTCAAGGTGATAATTTCATTTCAGCTTCATTGTGGTGGTGTACAGAAACAAAATTATTAAAAAAAATTGTTTTGCTGTTTATTTACTTTGGACCTACTTCTAGCAGGTAGATGGCTACCTGCTTAAAAAAAATATAGATGCACTATGCATTTACATGATATAGAGTAGGGCAGGGGTGGCCAAGTTCGGTCCTCGAGAGCCACATTCCTGACACTCTTAGTTGTCTCCCTGCTCCAACACACCTGAATCCAATGAAAGAGTGTTTCATTGGATTCAGGTGTGTTGGAGCAGGGAGACAACTAAGAGTGTCAGGAATGTGGCTCTCGTTTCATTGGATTCAGGTGTGTTGGAGCAGGGAGACAACTAAGAGTGTCAGGAATGTGGCTCTCGAGGACCGAACTTGGCCACCCCTGGAGTAGGGGGTCTGGGCCTACAGACCCGTCTTAAAATACATTTTTGTGGTCTCAGGATATGGCAGGAGAATGTTTCTCTCAAGGATCTCCAAAATAAAGGCGTGTGCTTGTTGAAGCTACAGATCGGTAGCCAATCCACGGGCTTGTATGGCCACACAGTGCTTATCCTAGAGCCGAGAAAGCATTTTGGTGCATCAGTTCTTCCAAGCAACAACTTTGGCCCTGGTAAGACTGAAAAATATGCTGTTGTTTTTTTGTGTGTGTGTGACTGATTTTTTTTTTTTTTTCTTTTTTTTTTTTTATGGTCCTAAATGGGAAGTTGTCTGTGGCCTGTGTTACAGGAGACATTGTTGGCTTGTACAACACCACTGGATGCAGCCCATCCTCCCAGCTTGGCACAGGAATAGTGATGAGGGTTGGCCAAACATCAGTTAGTGTTGCCTTTGAGGACAATAAAGATGGCCACCATTTTGAAACAGATTCCCTTTACAACCTCTTAAAGTTGGCAAACGATGTCACATACAAACGGATGAAACTGTAAGCGCCATAATGAGTATTGTAGCTAGTTCAGAATCAAATTGATCAGTTGCTCTACCAATAATTGCGAAGACAGAAGCAAGTAATGAAACACTTAATTGCAAGTGCAACTGTCATCTCATCTGCAGTGCCTTGATTGCATTAAATGGATACAGATGTGGACCTGCTGTCAGTCTCATAAATGTTCTTTTTGGAGATGCAAAACCTTCTTCTCAGTCACAGCCAAGTAAGTAATGCTTTTACAAAGCAAAAGCAACCACTCTGTATTTTGTTTGTTTGAAATTGTGACTGACTGTAGCTTTTAAACAGTGTACACTGTTTAACACAAAGTAAGATAGTGTGTTACATTTTATACCTTGTTTTTATGTTTCCTCAGATCAAGTAGAATTCTTTAACCCAAACCTTGATAAGTCCCAAAGAGAAGCTGTGTCCTTTGCTCTGTCTCAGAGAGAACTGGCTGTGATTCATGGCCCACCGGGCACTGGGAAAACCACCACCGTTGTCGAGGTCATCCTCCAAGCGGTCAAACAAGGTCAAAAGGTGCAAGGAAAAAATAAAGTCACATTTATTACTGTATCTCTGCCAAGGAGCTAATGTTTTCAGTGCTGGCTTTTTGTTTGTTTTGTTTTTTTCCTCTTTCAGCAGGATTACATAAAAACTATCAAACCGATTTTCTTGAAACTTGGTAACTTAGTGGAAGAGTGGGTGGAGCAGCTCTAATTAACTAGGCGGTTCCAAAACTTTTTTTTTTTTTTTTACTTTAACATTGTGAGATAGAACTACTTCAGATTTAAATCAATTTCTCGGCAAATGGTACATACACCTTTGTGGGGGAAAAATCAGGTATTCACATAATGAGACATTTCAACAGTATATTTAATTTAGTGCAGATCCCTATCAAGGTCCAGATTTTTATTTTAAGGGGCTGCATTTACGTTGCTTGAGTTAGCAAATTGATCTAGAAACCTGAAGCTCTGTTTTTTCACAGATTCTGTGCTGATATGTTAACTCATACTCACTTAATACAAGTGGGAAAGTCAGCTTTCTGATCATTGTCCTTGTTACGCGAAGTACAGCATAGGGAGGTTCCGATATTTTTCTTCTCCCTTGGATTTCTCTTTATGGAATCTGTGGTTAAAAGCTGTACTTCTTTTTTGTTAGCGCTATGTACTCTCTGAGAACTTCTAGTTGGGTCCTGTCATATCGTCATTGCAGAACTGCAGTCTGTAAATCATTTTAGTAGATAGATTCTTTGTGGCTTTTTTAAGGTCCTGTGTTGTGCACCATCTAATGTGGCTGTGGATAATTTAGTGGAGAGTCTCGCTCGTTGTAAGGCCAAAGTCCTGAGGCTGGGACATCCTGCCCGACTGCTGGAGGCCATCCAGAAGCATTCACTGGATGCCATCCTTGCTCAGAGTGACAATGCAAACATCATTGCTGACATCCGTAAAGACATCGATAAAGCTTTTGTAAGTATGTCTGTCTGTGTTACTGCTTTCATCATCTTTCCCATATTTAATTATGTATTTTGCTTTAAGATGGGAATGAAGATGATTTGTGACAAAGGAGAGAAGGTTAGCTTCAAAAAGGAAGTTGGAGAGTTAAGAAGAGAGCTGAAAACCAGAGAGACAGCAGCCATCACTCAGATCCTAAAAAGTGCTGATGTTGTGTTATCAACCAACACAGGTTTGTGATGCAGTGAGAAAATGTCAGTCAGTTGTAGTGGTAGTGTTGAAAGCAAAAAGAAGTCACTTTTTGTGCCTGTGTGTGTTTAGGGGCTTGTGATGACGGTCCTTTGAAATTCCTGCCAGCAGAACATTTTGACTGGGTTGTGATCGATGAATGTGCTCAGGCCCTGGAGAGCAGCTGCTGGATCGCCCTGCTCAAAGCACACAAGTGCCTTCTGGCTGGAGACTACAAGCAGTTACCGCCCACTATTAAATCACAAAAGTAAAATCTGGTTCTCTGTAATTTGATACTTGTTTGTCAAAGTTTTGTTTGGTGTGCAACATGTCCTTTTATGTTACCGCAGGACTGCATCAAAAGGTTTGTCTCTCAGTCTCATGGAGAGACTCATCCAGATGTACGGGGACTCGGTGGTCCGCATGCTGACAGTACAGTACAGAATGAACAGTGCCATCATGGAATGGGCCTCCAAAGAGATGTACCATGGAAGACTTATTGCTCATTCTTCTGTGGATAGTCATTTGCTCAAGTGAGAATCAACATATTTTTCTTGTGTAGTTCAGGGAAGAGACACCTTAATTAAATATGTTCGATCCAAACAGGGATCTACCAGGAGTCACCTGCATTGAAGAAACAAGTACGCCACTTCTTCTTATTGACACTGCAGGCTGTGGTCTGACTGAAATGGAGCTTGCAGATGAGCAGTCCAAAGGCAATCAAGGTCAGTTGTTTTTATTGGAAAAAAACCCCAAAGTAAATTAAAAACAGGAATGATGTTAAACAGTTTTTATTTGGTTGGTTTGTAAAATGTTTCCTCAGGTGAAGTCGACATTGTTGAACTGCACATTCAGGTCTTAACTGATGCTGGAGTGAAAGCCAAAGATATAGCTGTTATTGCTCCATACAATTTGCAGGTAAATGATTGAATTTGACATATTCAGGGATTAAATAGTGCATATCTTAGCAAGTAAGACTGTTTTGTGTCATAATAAAGATGCAAAAAAATTGTACAGTACATAGCCAAGCGCCTTGAGGCAGCTTTGCTGTGATTTGGTGCTATATAAATGAAATAAAAATACTTTTAAATATAACATCAATCACTCATAACCTTAAACATAAAGACAATCACCATTGTTTGATTCCATAACCCCAATTCCAGTGAAGTTGGGGCATTATGTAAAATGTAAATAAAACAGAATACAATGATTTGCAAATCCTCTTCAACCTATATTCAATCAGTGGTGGGCACAGTTCCGATAATCCGATAACCGATAATTATCGAAGATAAAGTTTTCATTATCAGATTATCTTTTCAGATAACTTTGAAAACCATTATCGGACTAATTATCTTCCGATTAACTTTTAGACTGTTAACGTGGTAAGCAAAAGTGAACAGATGTGCAGTTCTACCCTCTACAAACAGAGGAGAGCTGTTTCTAGGAGAAGCCGCTCTATCCTCTGCAGGCAAACGAGAACCGGTCACCCCCCCCAAAAAAAAAACCCTAATTTTTTTAACCCCATACTGATACGCGGCCAATATAACCCAAGTCATTTTTAACTTATGGTTCAAATTTTAACCAAACTCATTTTGGACAAGTTATTTAAATTAACGTCACTTCTGAAGTTTTATAAAGTGAAAATATCAGATATATGTTTTAGTTTTAAAGTAATGCTCTAATTTTTAAGGTTTTAGTGTGGGGCATGCTGTGTCCTGGTGTATTATGGGATAGGGTAATCTCAGTACGTTCACGACAGGAGAAATGCATTTCAGACATTCTGATCAGGACAACAGCATTAAACTCTATTGCCTAAAACTCACGTGAATATATTCTCTGGGTTTATAGATGTTTTTATTGTTTGCTTTTATTAAATGCATCTTAAACGTAGCAACACAGATTATCTGGAATTTTGTGTTTTCAAGATCTCTACTACCATCTACTGGCCAGTAGTGTTCAGTATTCAAACTGAAGCTGGGCTGATATTTTCAAACCACACGTCAGACTCGTGTTTCCAGCCATAGAGTTTTCTTCTCACAAATAAGTATTTGAACACCCTGCGATTTTGCAAGTTCTCCCACTTAGAAATCATGGAGGGATCTGAAATTTCCATCTTAGGTGCATGTCCACTGTGAGAGACATAATCTAAAATAAATAATCCGGAAATCACAATGTATGATTTTTTTTTTTTTTTTTTTTTTTTTTTTTTAATATATATATAATTTATTTGTATGTTACTGCTACAAATAAGTATGTGAACACCTGTGAAAATCAGTGTTAATATTTGGTACAGTAGCCTTTGTTTGCAGTTAGAGGTCAAACATTTCCTGTAGTTTTTCACCAGGTTTGCACACACTGCAACAGGGATTTTGGTCCACTCCTCACAATACATGATCCCATCCATCCTCCCTTCAATGCGGTGCAGTCGTCCTGTCCCCTTTGCAGAAGACAACCCCAGAGTATGATGTTTCCACCCCCATGCTTTGCAGTTGGGATGGTTTTCTTGGGGTTGTTCTCATCCTCTAAACATGGTAAGTGGAGTTGATTTCAAAAAGCTCTATTCTGGTCTCATCTGACCACATGACCTTCTCACATGCCTCCTCTGGATCATCCAGATGGTTACTGGTGAACTTCAAACGGGCCTGGACATGTGCTGACTTGAGCAGGGGGACCTTGCTGCCCTGCAGGATTTTAAACCATGACAGCATCATGTGTTACTAATGTAATCTTTGTGACTGTGGTCCCAGCTCCCTTCAGGTTGTTGACCAGGTCCTCCTGTGTAGTTCAGAGCTTTCTCAGAATCATCCTTACCCCACAGAGTGAGATCTTGCATGGAATCCCAGACCAAGGGCGATTGACAGTCATCTTGTTTCTTCCACTTTCTAATAAATAATCATAACAGTTGTTGTCTTCTACCAAGCTGCTTGCCTGTTGTCCTGTAGTCCATCCCAGCCTTGTGCAGGTCTACAGTTTTGTCCCTGGTGTCCTTAGACAGCTTTTTGGTCTTGCTATGGTGGACAGGTTGGAGTGTGATTGATTGAGTGTGTGAACAGGTGTCTTTTATACAGGTAACAAGTTTAAACAGGTGCAGTTAATACAGGTAAAGAGTGCAGAATAAGAGGGCTTCTTAAAGAAAAATTAACAGGTCTGTGTGAGCCACAATTCTTGCTGGTTGGCAGGTGTTGAAATACCTATTTGCAGCAGTAACATACAAATAAATTATTTAAAAAAAAAAAAAAATCATACATTGTGATTTCCGGATTTTTTTTTTTTTAAGATTATGTGTCTCAGTGGACATGCACCTAAGATGAAAATTTCAGACCCCTCCATGATTTCTAAGTGGGAGAACTTGCAAAACTGCAGGGTGTTCAAATACTTATTTTCCACACTGTATGTGAACAGAACACTTGTAACACATTCAGATGACAATTAAGAGCCAATTTTTTTCAGGATCAGGCGGGCTGTGATTCAACCTGACTCAGATTTCAATGAAACATGGCTCGGAGATGGAACATTCCAAGAAATGAACTTTCCCAAATTTTTTTGACCGAAAACCAAACGGTGACCTTGCCAGGGGTCATCAAAGTTCAAGGCAAAAATACGCAAAACCTGACATTTCATTAAATTCCCATCTTTCAGGTGGTGTAACATTCAGCACCATCAAGTCCCCAATTCAGTTTAACTATCAAATTACTTATGGAGGCAAACTCTTTCATCTTACATACATATTAGGTTGGAGGATCGATGGTGCTGAATATAGGGGGTGCTCAGAGTCGGTCCATTTTGCGAAATTGGCTGTAGTTAAGGGCCCGTAACCCTCTGTGCCAGTTTGCAGAATTTTGGGGACTCCTCCTGGTTTGATACCCCTTTTTAATCAGGTCATTGAACATATGCTCGCTAACCCAATTGCATGAATTACTACATGAATGCATGTATGATCTGATGATATGTTGTTTTGATTCTCCTTCCCTTATGTACAGTCAATCCAATACATGTGTATTAGTATCACTTGCTATTTCAACACGCTTGTGAACATGTTCTGTTCAACAGAACATAAGAATTTTCATGAAGTTATTTTTTTTTCATACCTAAATCCTGATTTTAAAGTGGTATCAAATCAATCTAAGACAAGTCCCCCAAATTCTGGCAAATGTTATATAAAGTAGAGATGTTGGTTTATCCACTCCTGCAAATTTTGTTACAAAAGGCTGATAGCGCGGGCCACCAGGTGGCGCTAAACTTCCTCAAAATTGGGCAAGTTGAGTACTTTGGCGCCCCTTGATGGCCAGCGCCAGCAAGACCCCAATGTTTTTTTTTTAGTTGCCTTTGATAGAGTAGGGCCTATATTGTTGATAACATTAAAATCTGGTTGGGGTCTTGATGGCACAGAGGGTTATGGGCCTTTAAATACAGGCAATTTTGCAAAATGACCAGACTTTGAGTGCCCCCTATATTCAGCGCCATCGATCCCCCAACCAAATATGTATATAAGATGAAAGCGTGTGCCTCCCTATGTCATTGGGGACATAGGGAGGTTTGGGGACTTGATGGCGCTGAATGTTGCACCACTGGAACAATGGGAATTTAATGAAATATCAGTTTTAGTATATTTTTGCCTTGAACTTTTATGGCCCCTGGCAAGGTCACAGTTTGGTTTTCAGTCGAGAAATTTTGGGAGAGTTCGTTTCTTGGAAGGTTCCATCTCTGAGCCAAGTTTTGTTGAAATCTGAGTCGGCTTGATTCGCACCCTAATGTAAAACTGCCTGAACTTAAAAAATAGTGGCTCTTAAAATAAATGGTTCATTCATAATCTGTTTGATCAGGACAAATACAATAATACTTGTCCACTTGATATTTGTGAGTGTATGGTGCTGTCATATTCATGTCATGTAAAATTTAGGACAAAGTCCCTTTTTAACTGCTCAATCGTAAAAACATTTCCTCAAAGGTACCCCCCAAAAAATCAGAGAATCAAAATCTCAAAGCAACAGTTTTTATTTTTTGCAGACAAAAAAGGAAGCAAAATCCATAGAGTCTTCAGGGACACCCGAACAGCTCAAAGAGACGAACTCTGACAATGCATTTTTATACACGTCAGGGGTCAGTAACTCCACCCAAAGTGGGCCTTTCTAAACTTAGCACTCCTTAAAAAAACAGTTATTAATGACATCATTATACAAATGCAAATTAATTCATTTCTTGGAAATCCCCCAGCCAGTGAGTTCATTCTCGGTCAGGGTGGAGGTGTTAAAAAAACCATCATGAAAAATTACCAGGCTTGTGGGTTCATTTCTCGGTCAACAGGCCGTGAACCATGAAAATTTACTCCTCTGATAAATCCCACGTTTTTAATAAAATATTCTTCACAGATTAAGTGTTTCACTCAAATTATACCTTTAACTCCAAATTCTGGCCTTATGGTTTCCTTTGAAAGAAAACATACATTTTGCACAAAACATATATTCTTTTAAACATCTGTTCACTGTCATCGAAAATACACAACAAACCCCTTTTCTGGCATTACATATTCTCATGATAAGTTTTTCATTAGCACATCATCTTTCCTTAACAAAAAATGACACTACAGTAGTGCTCTATACCACTCTCTTTCCCAGCATGGCAAGTTCATTTTCAGGTGCCTTAAGAACGAAATCTTGTAAGGAAAAAAAAAAAAAACACATTTCAGTGATGTTCCTGGGGTGGCAGAAGCTTTTTTTTTTTTCCTGTTTGATTGATTTAGGATAAATGAACCCAGATTCTCTAAATCTGTTCGTTTCCCCCCTCACCTCGTATGTGCGATCTCATTGAAGTGAACAGACACATGCAGCTCATTATATCACCTGTCTGAAATAATATTATTCATTTATTTATTTATTATTATTTTTTTAATACCATTACCAGCCCCAACTTATTTTGGTGAACATGTTGCAGGCCTGTAAGGCAGGAATGGACAATAGCAAATGTAATTAACGTGATCACCCAAAATAGGAAATGTCTTGGTTTCATACTGTGAAATCTAAGTCAAAAGTAAATGTAAGAATCACTGCAGGATTTTTATATTTTTGTTTTCCATATGTTCCAACGTTTTCGGATTTGGTGTTGTAATAATAAGTAGGTCAATAGATTTAACAGTGGTAACCTGACGATAATAGTTTTTGTTTCTTTAAAGGTTGATCTTCTGCGTCAGAAACTTTCTGCAAGGCATTCAGAGCTTGAAGTCAAATCCGTGGATGGATTTCAGGGCCGAGAGAAAGAGGCTGTGGTGTTGTCTTTGGTGCGCTCAAACAGAAAAGGTAATTCCTTGATAAGAGCCTTTGCATGTTGCATTACACCATAAGACTAACTAGCGCGTTGCCTGTGGGGATCCATGGGCTCTAGATTGGGTAGTGTTCATAAAATAGGTCACTGACATTTTCAAGGGTGGTAATAAATTATGCAAAGTTTCTATAATGATTTGGATCGGCGTGTGAGTCCAGAATGCAGTTATCAATGTCTACTGTCCACTGATGCGGCGTTCATCCTTGACCCAAAATGCATAGACATACCAAAGTGCAAATGTCAGCTCTCCCCAGTTTGTCCGTAATCGAAGTTATACACACGTACACAGAGGCTACTTGGTTTTTAATATATAGATTGAATTGATAATAAGAGGTTATTTTAATTCTTCATTCTCTATATAAAGTGTGTCAGGCTAGAGTGTTCTGAAGGAAAATTCACCTGCTGTAATGCTGAAGTTAACTCCAAGGTTCTTGCCCCAAATCGTAAAACTTTACTTTTGGGTTGAGCAGTGGTGCACATGAGTGCAGATAGCAAATGCTGCAGACATTTGAGCGCAATTGTGCATTATTATCGAGAGGTATTTGCAGGGGTGGTAGCCAAGTGGCTAGTGTGCTTGGTTTCATTGTGGAAGGTTCCCGGATCAAACCCCACCTCTGCCACATTTCTCCATGGAATGTGGAGTTACGTCAGGAAGGGCAGCGGCATAAAAATTGTGCCAAATCAACATGCAGCTCTACCTTGGATCTGCTGTGATGACCCTGAGTGAAAACAAGGGAGCAGCCAAAGGGACCTACTATTATCGAGAAGTACTTCATTCTGTGTTTTCATGACACATTTATATATGCATGTGCATACATTAAACTGAAGCCCAGGTGCAAAATAAAGTACACACACGGATGCTGCGGCTGTTGTTTTTGCTTGATGGCATAATTTTGAACATGTTTGAAATTTTGCGCATGTTGCATTCAACCCAAAGGGGGTGTGGGATACAGCATAAGCCCTACACACTGCATTGCATTTGTGTTCCATCTGTGAAATATTGCTGCAGCACAGACACAAAGTATAGTGCATGGTCAGCTTAACAGGTTATACAACCCCAATTCCAATGAAGTTGGGATCTTGTGTAAAAGGTAAATAAAAACTGAATACAATGATTTGCAAATCCTCTTCAACCTACATTCAATTGAATACACTGCAAAGACAAGATATTTAATGTTCAAACTGATAAATTTTATTGTTGTTTTGAAATGGATGCCTGCAACACATTTCAAAAAAGCTGGGACAGTGGTATGTTTTCCACTGTGTTACGTCACCTTTCCTTTTAACAACATTCAATAAGCGTTTGGGAACTGAGGACACTAATTGTTGAAGCTTTGTAGGTGGAATTCTTTCCCATTCTTGCTTGATGTATGACTTCAGTTGTTCAACACTCCGGGGTCTCCGTTGTTATATTTTGCGCTTCATATTGTGCCCGACATTTTCAATGGACGACAGGTCTGGCCTGCAGGCAGGGCAATCTAGTACCTGCACTCTTTTACCATGAAGCCACGCTGTTGTAACACGTGCAGAATGTGGCTTGGCATTGTCTTGCTGAAATAAGCAGGGACGTTCCTGAAAAAGATGTTGCTTGGATAGCAGCATGTGTTGCTCCAAAACCTGGATGTACCTTTCAGCATTGATGGTGCCATCACAGATGTGCAAGTTGCCCATGCCATGGGCACTAACACACCCCCATAACATGACAGATGCTGGCTTTTGAACTTTGCACTGGTAACAATCTGGATGGTGTTTTTCCTCTTTTGTCTGGAGGACACAACGTCCATGATTTCCAAAAACAATTTGAAATGTGGACTCATCAGACCAGAGCACACTTTTCCACTTTGCATCTGTCCATTTAAAATGAGCTCGGTCTTAGAGAAGCCGCTGGCGTTTGTGGATGTTGTTGATGTATGGCTTTTGCTTTGCATGGTAGAGTTTTAACTTGCACTTGTAGATGTAGTGACGAAATATGTTAACTGACAATGGTTTTCTGAAGTGTTCCTGAGTCCACGTGGTAAGATTCTTTACACAGTGATTTTGTGATTTTGGTTTTTAATGCAGTGCCGCCTGAGTGATCAAAGGTCATGGGCATTCACTGTTGGTTTTTGACCTTGCCGCTTACATGTAGAAAGTTCTCCAGATTCTTTGAATCTTCTGATTATATTATGGACTGTACATGATGGAATCCCTAAATTCCTTGCAATTGAACGTTGAGAAACATTGTTCTTAAACTGTTGGACTATTTTTCTGAAGCACTTGTTCACAAAATGGTGATCCTCACCCATCTTTGCTTGTGAATGGCTGAGCATTTTGGGCATGCTCCTTTTATACACAATCATGACGCTCACCAGTTTCCAATTAGGTGTTCTTTGAGCATTCATCAACTTTCCCAATCTTTTGTTGCCCTGTCCCAACTTTTTTCAAACGTGTTGCAGGCATCCATTTCAAAATGAGCAAATATTTGCACAAAAACAAAAAAGTCTGTCAGTTTGAACATTAAATATCTTGTCTTTGCAGTGTATTCAGTTGAATACAGATTGAAGAGGATTTTCAAATCATTGTATTCAGTTTTTATTTACATTTTACGCAACGTCCCAACTTCATTAGAATTGGGGTTGTATTATATTTTTTAAGCAAAGTGGTCAACATCACTCAAGTGCTTTTGAGCAAGGTTCTTTTTTCATAAGATGCTCTGTGTCCAGTTGAACTCCTCACATGGAAGTGTGTGTGTGTGTGTGTGTGTGTGTGTGTGTGTGTGTGTGTGTGTGTGTGTGTGTGTGTGTGTGTGTGTGTGTGTGTGTGTGTGTGTGTGTGTGTGTGTGTGTGTGTGTGTGTGTGTGTGAGAATTAGTTTTAACTCTGCTGGTGTGACCGGTATATTCTTGGCATGGCATGGCGTTGTGTTGTGTGACTGCTGGTGTGATGCGGATGGACACACAGGACACAGCAAGGATTATTTGGAGGAGGAGATACTCACTCCATTTAATGGTCTGGAGATCTGGTAATATGTAAAATAAAACAGTCTCTTTTAAACCCCGTTCCGTTCCGCCCCAACTCTCTTCCATTCCAGAGAAGAAGAAAATAATATAAACTAACATACTTTTTAATCATGTAAAACACAGTCTGTTTTAGTCCCAGTCTGTTCTGCCCAAACTCTAATCAACACATATACACAGGTTAGGATACGCCACGTGTGCACCTGACCCAACACATCAAACGTATGCGCACTCTTCTAGTGCATACAATGCACACGATGTTAACAGTGATATAAATAAAATGTAAAAGTCAGGATGAACATTAAAACACAGGACGATAATGGATGAGATAGACAACTCTTTCATAAGGGCATTCCAGAGAGGAAGAGGTAGACAGGTACTCCTGATTTTATAGCAGAGGTACCTGAAGAAGAAAAAGACACTAATCAACAAAGAAGAGTGCAGAGGACCAACTAAAATATGGGGCAATACACAAGAAAATAATTCCAGGTAACAGTGAAAATACAAAAAAGGGGGGGACAATCAATAACCAATTAACAGGGGTTTAACAGGCCTTTTTAACTCTGTTACACTGGCATCAGTTAATCTTTCCTTGTTACACATGTATATTTGTTGGTTGGTTTGTCTTTAGGTGAAGTTGGATTTCTGGCAGAAGACAGGAGAATAAATGTTGCTGTTACACGCGCCAGACGTCATCTTGCCGTCGTGTGCGACACACAGACTGTTCAGAATCACGCTTTTCTAAAGTCACTCATCAGTCACATGACTGAGTTTGGGGAAGTCAGAACAGCATTTGAGTACATCCAAGATCTTGTACCGCAGAACTATACCCGTGACCACAAAGATACAAAGGCACCTGATGCTTCTGCCAGCAGCTCTGTGTCGACCAAACAGAAGGTCAGAGATCATCCTCCAAGCAAGGCGAAGCAAGAACAGAAGAAATCCAGCGGGAGCAGCAGTAAGGACAATGATGACGGTCGAAATAAGCACACAAAGTCCTCTACATCGGCACTGAAAGAGGAAGAGCAGGCCAAAAGCAGATACACTGAGATCAGAGGGCATGTCGAGAGATTTCTGAAAGATTTAAATCAAACTGAACTACAGTTTCCATCATCATTCAACTCTCATGATCGAATGCTTGTCCATCAAGTTGCTGAGGAACTGGGCCTCTTGCATGAGAGCAAAGGGGAGGGTAAAGACCGCTGTATCACGGTTTCCAAGCCTGTGAAGAACGGACTAGTGCAGGAGCCTGCACAAGCAAAAGAAGCAGCAGGACTGGAAGATAGAACGATCCCAAATATCCAGCGAGATTCATTACGCCAACCTCCGTTAGACCTAAAAAGTTTACATTTGGAGCGAATGAAAAGGGAGGAGCAGAAACGGGAAGGAAATGCCCAACAAAAAAAGCAACGGGGCACCAACCCCCCAGCACAGTCCCAATATTCAAAGAACGACAAGCCGGTTAAAGGTTTGCAATACAACAGTATACTTTCGTTTGTATGTATGCCTGCAAGAGATCACCTAAACAATTAATTCTCTCCTAGGAAAGGCCCGTATGAAGGCTGGTGCCTGTGACATTGCTGCTGCCACGACTTCAGATCATGACTTTGATGCACTTATTGAAGCAGTGGTGAAGGCTGATAGCGTGTGCAGTTTTGGGAAGTGTAAAGCTTCAGTCCTGACACTTGGTCAGCTTTGCCTGTTTTGCAACAGGCAGTATTGTCTCAGCCATCATATCCCTGAGGTACGAGGTGCCATAAGTGAAGAACTGACTTGAAACTAGTTATTTTAGCAAATATTTTAGAGGTGTTCATTCAGCTGTGTACTATCGGGATGATACTGATACAACAAGGATTACCTGCCCAGTGTGCATTTGCATTGTTGAGCCATAGATGACGATCTTAAATTACAGAGAATAACGCCTTCAGGTTTGGTGATTTATCTGCTTTTCTTCTGTCACTTTTAGGTTCACGGTTGCGGTGACAAAGCCAAGTCTCATGCCCGGATGAGAATAATCAAAGAAGGCGTTCTTTATGCTGGCAGTGGGAAGAAAGAGAGGTCTCTGGACCCCAGTAAGAAGGCATATCTACAGCGAAAACTGGACTCTAAACTGAAAGATATGGCATCACAAAGGAGAGCAAAAAACAAAGAGGACAGTTAATGATGGGAAAATAACAAACGTGAAACCTTTTGTATAAAATGGATTAAATAATTTATTTAAAATGTTTAATGCATTTTTTTTTATTTTATTTTTTTTTATGAATAACACTCAGGAATAGTACCCATGGGCATTGAACTACTCTATTCTATTCTACGCTTCCTTTTTTACATATTTAGATATACTTTAGTATACACTAGTAGAGTTCTATCTTAGAATTGGAATGTATTATAGAAGACATGGATGGAGCGTGAGATCAATAGACGGATCGGTGCAGCGTCTGCAGTGATGCGGTCGCTGTATCGGACCGTCGTGGTGAAGAGAGAGCTGAGTAGGGGGGCAAAGCTCTCGATTTACCGATCGATCTACGTTCCGATCCTCACCTATGGTCATGAGATTTGGCTCATGACCGAAAGAACGAGATCGTGAGTACAAGCGGCCGAGATGAGTTTCCTCCGCAGGGTGGCTGGGCGCTCCCTTAGAGATAGGGTGAGGAGCTCGGTCACTGAGGAGGAGCTCGGAGTCGAGCCGCTGCTCCTCCACGTCGAAAGGAGTCAGTTGAGGTGGCTCGGGCATCTTTTCCGGATGCCCCCTGGACGCCTCGCTGGAGAGGTGTTCCGGGCACGTTCCATTGGGAGGAGGCCCCAGGGAAGACCCAGGACACGTTGGAGGGACTATATCTCTCGGCTGGCTTGGGAACGCCTTGGGGTTCTCCCGGAGGAGCTGGGGGAGGTGTGTGTGGATCGGGAGGTCTGGGCGGCTTTGCTTGAGCTGCTGCCCCCGCGATCCAACTCTGGATAAAGCGGAAGAAAATGGATGGATGGATATAGAAGACATACCTTACTGAATTTTCATGAAAATAGCAAAATCAGTCTGATGCTTGACACCAATGATCTCCATCTTTACATAAATGATTGACCTCTAGCTGACTTGGCCAGGGCAATTTTGAAATCCACTTAAGTATATGCCACATTTCTTAACTTTGACCTTCAACAAAAAGTTTTTGTTGTTGTTTTTTTATGGTGTCAACCTTCACTGGCATAAGTTTGATAGAAACCAGCAAAAATGAACTGGGAGGAGTAGGCTAACAGAGAAGCAGACATGACCTTTAACCTACTTACTGACCTTTGCCAATTATGATCTTGCTGGGCAGTTTCAGAACTTACCTACACTTGTGTGCCACATTTGTTGGACACCAAAGTGAAAAATCTGAATTTTGACATTATGCTAAAGCAAACCCTTTAAGGGAAATTCTACGGTTAATCGTCATCCACCTATCAAGTGTAGAAGAATTTTTAGGTCCATATTTGAACTGTGATGAACTATCAAGTGTCCTGATCCGAACTGTATGTCCTCTGGTTGAACTAGCAGGTGTTCAACCCAAAAAAAGGGCTCTATTAGTCATTTAGTCTGTCAGGGGCTTTCCAAGGCCTTTTAGGTGCTTTCCCGCAGGCCGCGTGCAGGGGCCTCAGGCCAGCTGCACGTGTGACTGAGGCCACGTGCGGGGGGGGGCCTCAGGCCAGCTGCACCTGTGGCTGAAGGTCTTTTAAAAAAATCAGTTGTAAATCCTTCATGTTTTAATGGGAGCGTTTGTCACATTGAAATAATGGCCTAACACCTGCTTAGGGTTCACTAGAGGACGCTTCCAATAGAAAACCATGTCTTAGGAATGAAATAAATAAAAAAGTTGAAGGAGGAGCGATGCCCGCGGGTCTCCAATAAATAGATGAGCGCGGTTGTCACTTATTCAGTCTCTCTAGAGGACTCAGTTTGTCTAAGCTTTGTGTCGAAGGCTTAAATAAACTTAAAAACTCTGTGCATTTTATCTTGCTTAAGGCTGAATTATTCTAAAGTGTTGTGTCATTTTCTAGCATATCACTTGCAATTAGTTTGTGTTATCTAAAAGACGACATCCTGAGAAGACTAAAGACGAGCCGCGACAGAACTTGGCGAGCCAGCTTCAGGAGGGTCCAGGGGCATTCCGGCAGCCTGGGGCAGTCCAGCTCATCCCTCCAGACCGTAAATAACAGTGATCACGACTAAAAGGTAAGCAGAAACCTTTTATAATTTCTGCACGATCTGGAGGAGTGAGTCGGGATTTCCGCCCAAGTTGACGGGTGATATTTTTTTTAATTGCCTCTTACCCAAAAGAACCTGGACTAAGAAAATTGATAAGAGACCAAAAAAAAAAAAAAAAAGATAAGATTGAAAATTATCAGGCCTTGTAGATAAAATGCTCAGAAGGTGTGTGTGTTCCCGGGGAAAAAGAATGTCTGTGTGAGTGAAAGGTCAGGAATGTTCATGAACTCTGGTGCGGAAAGAGTGCGTGAAGAACTAACCTGGATGCTTGGAAAATAATTGGTGTTGAAATTCGTTACTAACGTGCCGGCTGATAGCATGCGCTGTAGTGGTTAATTTAGGGGAGTATACTGACAAATAGATACAAGGTAATACAAGGTTATTTAAAGAGTTTAACAGAGACTGAAGTGAAATAAGTGAGAAAAAAGTTTAACAGAGAATACGTGCAGAGGAAGCACAAGATAAGCGCCTGAGGGGGCGCAGTAGAAATACCGTACGTGATAAAGAGATTTAAAAGTGCAAAGTGGCACAGCTGATAGTAAGTAAAAGAGCTCAATAAAGGACGTCATTTTTTAAGAAAAGAGAAAAACTATAAAAAATAAAATAAATGAAGAGTTAGTGCAGAATACATGAGAATTAATGAAGCAGAAAATAGTGCAGTAAGGCACCAGATACACGCTTGTGGGGCGTGGGAGAAGAATAAGTAATTAAGTACACAGTAATATGAGTTTTTTTATAAGAAAAGAAAGAGAATATTTTCAGTGCAAAGGCACATTAAGCTCACGAGGAGCTCAGTAAGTGAAAAAAGGTAGAAGAAAGTGCAGAAAGGCACAGGATACGCACGCGAGGCGCGGTAAGGCGTAGAAATAAATGAAATATTGTATGCTCAGAAAGGAGCTGGTGAAAAATAATATATTAAGCACAGGATACGCACGCGAGGCGCGGTAAGGCGTAGAAGTAAATGAAATATTGTACGCTCAAAGAGGGCTTGTAAAAAAGTAATATATGAAGTTGCTGACAGCGCCGGAGAAGCTGTCTAACGTGAAGAAGAGATACATGCTTAAACAGAACACATTGGTGTTAAGTGAATAAAAAGGTTGTTTAAAGCCGCGGAGTGAAAAGTGGCAGAAGTCTAGATAGAGATATATAGAAAGTTGTTTTTAATAATTTTTGTGTATAAAGCTGTTGAAAATTGTGTGTGGGAGAGTGGAGAGTAAGCGGGGAGGTGCAAGCAAAAAGCTGTGGGCTTGCAAGCTGGCTGACATACAAGATTAATGTGAAAGAGTACGAGGGGGAGGTATTTAGACCCAACAGGAGGACTTGGGAGGGGCATGACAGGCAGAGAGTAAAGTGTGAAACAGAGACAGTGAAGAAAAAGACAGGAGAAGAGTGCTATGTAAATACAGAAAAGGTAGATATTATTTCAAAGAGAGAAAACTAATAAACAAACATAACAGAAAGTTAAAAAATTTGAAGGAAAATAGAAGAAAGTCGGGAGCAAAGACATTAGGAAGTGTTAGGGTTGTAAGAGGATTAAATAAATAAAGTTGGTTATAAATCAAAAGAGTTAAAGCTTAGATTATAGTGAAAAAGGTGACAGACTGATCAATGCTTGGGACAGTCTTTGATGGGAGACTTAAGTGATGATGAAATAATACTCCCAGAACATTACTTGACTGACGGAGACATCGAAACCCAGGGAATCAGGACACATTTTTGGCTGGAAAGGACCTATTTTGACAGGGTAGGAGCAGAACATTGGCAGGACGAACAAGAGATCAATCAGAAATTATGGCAGATTACTAAGGTAATCAATCTGAAGCAAAAGAAAGAACAATTCCCTCTAATTAATTGGGAGCTGCTGATAAGACGTCTGTGGCATCAGGGTTTAACCCCGTGGCTGGAGCTGCTTTGTGCTGACCCTAATAAAGAACTTAGCATACCATTAAATCATTTAGTAACACTACCAACCGATCCAGGTGAAGAACTGTTTCCTAGGTTGACTCTGACTGTGGTCCCAAGGAAGGTTCGGTGGGAAACAGGTAAATTTTCATATTTAGTTAAAGAAAAAGAAGACGGGCATAACAGTTGGAAATTTAATCCTTTTAAGGGTTTAAAATACAAAACAGGTGTTACAGCCAGCAAGTTATTGGTCTGGATCAGGACAGCCCCTGAGGGACTACCAGAACACCATAGAAACACCTCACACAGTGTTTGTCAGGGTTACATGGGTAACTCTCAAGGTCAAGGTCGGGAAAGTACCCCGCTAGACTTAGTACTAAGAAAATATCCAGGAAAACGCACTAAGGCCAACCAATGTATGAGAAAGTGGCACAAAAGGTCACATGGGGGCAGGCAATGGCCTTTGGAGGGATCATTTGATCCGGTGATGTGTGAAGCAGTTGCGGTAGAAATACAGAAAAAAGAAATTAAAGATCAGCAGAAGAACGTAAATAACAAAAACGCACTGAAGAAAAAGAAGTTTTGGCCTTGTTCAAGCAGGAAGCACAGAGGCTACAGCAGAAAAGAGAAAAAATGACAGAGGAAAGATCCAAAGAGACTAAAGCCAGTGCACCGAGCTGGGAAGCAGAGCCACCCCCATATAAACGTCATGATATGGGGAAGACAGCTGGACAATTTGTATTAGGAACTCGTGAAGAGGACCAAGGCATGGATGTGGAGGGCAAATTCACACTGACACTAAAAGCTCGAGAGCCACAAGGAGACAGGTCCTCCGTCTGTCAAATGGATCATACAAGGTCTCCAAGTCCGAAAGTAAGTGGTCGCACACCACGACCAGCAGGGGGGGCCACAAATAACAGTGACACGGAGGCAGACGAGGATAAAGAGAGAGACCTGAAGGCTCCGCCTGCACATCGAGGTCCACTGAAAACCGTCCCCTCCCACCATAAGTCAGCCGACTGGACCTTCACAGGCTATAGAGGCTCCGAAGAGTGGCACAAGAGCTTCTGTGACACACTGGATCTGGCCAGAAGAGATAATGAAGAACTAGCTGAGCAACTTCGGCTAGCGAAGGAAAGAATACAAAGACATAGGGACGCCGAGGAAAGAAGAATATTACAACAATCGACGCCCAATCAAGGGAATCACATTATAGAGCCACCCACCCGAAAAATTTCTGGTGAGATCATCATTGAGACTGCAAAAGAGGCCCGACTCAGGCAAAGACAACAATGTGTAGCCAAAGACATAGCGGCTTTAGAACAGAATATAACCGACTGGATGGACTGCCTGGAACCAGTCAGTCGCACTCGATCTGGAAGACAGTATGGAGCCCGCACAGAAGAAGAGGAGGGCGAAGACCTCATATGCCCATTGGTGGTTAGAAATGGTCATCATGTGTATACCCCATGGAGCTGGACAGACATGGTGGGGCTGGCCAACAGGCTGCCAGACATCACCCAAGGAGCTGGGAGATGGATAACTGCCTTAGAAGAGGGCACTGCAGGGGTAACCTTGTCTTTAGGTGACATAAAAGCCTTGCTAATGCATGTCATGGGAAAACATGACACTGAAGAATTAGCAGGAAAGGTTGGACTAACACAAATGATGGGCACTAATCAACATGATGAAGTCCCCTTTAATCGCTATAGAAACTCCATGTGGGAAGGACTGAGAAGAAAGTACCCTGAGGTCTTGGATCCCTCTAAATTGGATGATGAGGAGTGGACACCTGAAGAGTGCCCAAAGAAGTTCCTGCATCGATTCCAGAAGAGATGGGCGGAGGAAACAGGAAATGCATGGAACCATTCTCCAGCAACTGAAATCCTGTTTAAAATAACTGTAAAAAAGGCTCTACCAGATGAGGTTCAGAAAGCCCTAGATGGAGTCGTGGGACTATCGAAAATGAATTGGGCTTTATACTCTGAGCATATTTGTCACCATCTTGAAATCTACAAGAAAGAAAAACAAAAAGAAGAAGATGCAGCAAAATCCCTGACGAAAAAATTGGTGCAGATGCAGTTGGGAGAGCTAACCAAAGTCAAGAAAGAAAAAAACAAAGACCCAGGCACCAATGATGACCCCTGTTCCTTCTGAGTCGGCAAGCACAGGCCCTACGACAAACACTGCTGCCACCATACAGGCACCTGTGGTAACAGCCACACAGAGCCCCCAAGGAGCAGCAGGGAGCACTCCTACAGGAGAAGTCTCGGCACCAGTGGAGCATCACTATCACTACCATAGCACTGGCACACCCGGAAATGGACCCACCTACAGTCATGGGTGGAGAGGAGAGTCACGGAACTTTCAAGGTCAAAGAGGAGGGTGGCGAAGAGGATCTCGCCAACCTTCATTTGGAAACAGACTCCAAAACTCAGCTCCCAGGAACAGTCAAGTGGGACCGCCTATGGGACCAACACCCCCAATAGGGGATCAACCCTCTAATGAGTGTTGGAGCTGTGGACAACCTGGACATCGAATGAGAAATTGTCCGGCCCGACCTTGGGTTGGACCCTCTGCCTATTGGCAATAGGGAGGCCTAGAGAAGACAGAGGGGGAAACGGTGGCATTGGCTATTTCGATGATACCTAAGGAAGAGCCAACCGTCACTGTTAATATACAAAACAGAGATTTCCCTTTCATGGTGGATACAGGGGCAACATACTCTTGCATAGGGAAAATGGGCGCTCATCTCCCCCTCTCTGGGTCTGTAATTAAGACCATCGGCTTCTCTGGGAAAACTCAAATAATACCTTTTACACGCCCACTTCCTGTAACGATTGCAGGAAAAACAATTGAAGCACCCCTGTTATACTCACAAAATACACCTGTGAATTTGCTGGGAAGAGACATTTTATGTAAGCTACAAACCCAGATAGTGTGTACCCATCAAGGACTGCAAATACACTTTCCTGACGAAGCACTTGCCAACATTATGGTGCTTATGGACATGGAAAACAATGTCCGACCTGTGCAACCCATGGTATACTGGCTGAAGTTACAACCAGAAAATTCAAATCTTCAACTGGAATGGGAAAAATGGAAGCCCTGGGCCGAACAACACTATGAAGCAGTATATACACCTAGTTTACCTTTACATGTCACCCTGATGTTCGATGCCAAACAAGAACAAACTGACTATGCATGCTGCTGGGATGTATTGATGAATCAACGGCTGTTTCACATAACCACCACAGAAATTTATTTAGGCCCCCAAGGGGCCGCAGCTTCTGTCAAGCTAACTTCAGCTGAACAACAATGGTATCAAGTGCCAAATGCCACGCCTCATGTGACCCTTTTAGTCTCAGAAAAGTACGAATCCCATGACCTAGGTCCAATGGTAAAGACAGCCTCAGAAGTTGAAGAATGGCAAAACATGGAAAGTCCACAAGTACATCTGTCAAAAGACCAGCAGTTTGTACGAATTAATTTAAAAGTAAATGATGAGGCTATAGCTCAAAAAGTGGAGCTCAATCCTAGACCAGAGGGACAGATGGTGTTATCGGCCCAACAAGAGAAATTGTTAGAGCAAATACCACCAGTGGTGTGGTCCAAAAGCAAAACGGATGTAGGACTAGTAAAAACAGCCTTACCAGTAAAAATAAAAGTAAAACCGGGAGCAAAACTGCCTCACCAAAGGCAGTATCCATTAAAACCTCAGGTTATTGAAGGCATAAAACCAGTAATTAAGGGACTAATGGCACCTGGAGTTTTAATAAAAACTGCAAGCCCATGCAATACTCCTATCTACCCTATCCATAAAAACAATACCAAAGAGTATCGGCTGGTACATGATCTGCGTCCTATCAATGCAATAATAGAAATGGATGCACCTATAGTACCTGATCCGCATACTATACTATCAAGCATCCCTGCTGGAGCAAAATGGTACACGGTAATCGATCTGTGTTCAGCCTATTTCAGTGTGCCTGTGCACCCAGACTCACAACATTTGTTTGTATTCACATTTCTGGGACAACAGCTAACGTATACACGGCTACCTCAGGGACTGAACCTGTCCCCAGCCATCTTTAACAAAGTCCTGGCTGAAGATTTACAACACCTTGATATACCCAGTACATTGGTGCAATATATGGATGATCTCCTTATTGCATCAGAGACTCAAGAACAGTGTGAAAAAGATTCATTAATTGTATTGCATGCATTGGCAGATGGAGGTCATAAAGTAAGTAAGGACAAATTGCAGTTCTGCAAACAACAAGTAGAATACTTGGGAAGACAGTTGTGTGGGACCACGCGATGTATAGCCCCAAGCCAAGTGGAGGCTATAATCAAGGCTCCCAAACCCCAAACAGTGGGACAGATGCTTTCATTCCTTGGGATGGCAGGGTACAGTCGGCCGTGGATTTGTGATTATGCTATAAAAACTGCACCTTTGCGTGCCATGATTAGAGCAGTGGGGCAAACAAGCAATGCAGCTCTCCTCGTCTGGACAGATCAGGCAACGGGAGCTTTTGAGGCCCTAAAAACAGACATGCAATCTGCTCCCGCGTTAGGTAACCCAGATTATGGGAAACCTTTCCATTTGTATGTTACTGAAAAAACTGGATATGCTTGTGCTGTACTAATGCAGGAAACAAATGAAGGAAAACAACCATTGGCCTATTATAGTACAAAGCTTGACAACATTGAAACAGGATTGCCACCATGCTATCAGGGTCTAGCAGCAGCTGCCTTTGCATTTCAAAAAGCATCATCCATAATCATGGGACATGCAGTAACGTTGTACACGTCGCATCAGTTACATGCCCTGCTAACCAGTCAACGTTTTGTCTTAACACAAGCTAGACGCACTGGATATGAAGTTGTGTTGTCCGCTCCAGAAATAACAATACAACGTTGTCACACGGTGAATCCCGCCACCAAATTGACCACACCGTTAGATGGTACTCCACATAACTGTGTGGCAGAGACAGAGAAATTTTTGAGAGCCAGAGAACATTTGTATAATCACGCCATAGATGCAGATCTAACCCTGTTCGTGGACGGCTCATGCTTTCGGGATGCCGCGGGATTGCATGCGGGTATGGGGATTGTTAAACTAAACACGGATGGCGAGACCTTTGAATTACTGGAGTCCCAAGGAATTGATCAGCCTTGTTCAGCCCAACTGGCAGAAATCAAAGCCTTAACTATGGCTTGCCAGATAGCTAAAGATCAACGTGTTAATATCTACACAGACTCAGCCTACGCTATGGCGTATGTCATGTACATGCAAACATTGGAAACAAAGGGGATTCCTGAGAGCAGATGGCACCCCTGTCACTCATGGAGAAGCGATTTCCCAACTGTTACAAGCTCTCCAATTACCGTCTGAGGTAGCCATCATTAAATGTGCAGCTCATCAAAAGAATAATAACATCATAGTTCAAGGTAACAATCTAGCAGATGACGCAGCTCGCAAAGGAGCACAAGGAGAAAATATGTTTCCCCTGCTAACCATCCAAGATTGTGCCCCACTGGTTTCACTTGACGCACTGATAGTGGCTCAAAGTAGGGCCAGTGGAGAAGAAAAACGAATGTGGGTTAAACGAGGCGCTATTGAGACACGCAGTCAGGGGCCAGCGGACAAGCTGTGGCGCAGTAGTCATGGACATTTTGTGTTACCCACCAATTTATTACGACATGCAATCATTTGGGCCCACGTACCCGATCATTGTTCGCGAGTCCAAATTATGAACAAACTAAAAGCTGTCTGGTGGTCACCATATATGGCAGCTACAGTGGACCGTTTGTTGAATGAGTGTGAGGTATGTGCACAGTACAATGTCCGGAAATCATTCACAGCCCCTTTAGCCCACATTCCGGTCCCTGATGGGCCATTCAGACATCTTATGATGGATTTCATAGACATGGGAGCTGAAAATCGAGTTAAACGAATGAGATATGTTTTGGTAGTGATATGCAGATTCAGCCGATGGATTGAGGCAGTAGCCTCTGCAAATCAAGACCATAAAACGGTAGCCAAATTCTTGTGCCGAGACGTCTTTCCAAGATTTGGCATTCCAGATACTATCTCATCTGACAACGGTAGGGCTTTTGTAGCCAAGGTTACACAAGAAACATTCAAACAATTGGGTATCAAACAGAAGTTTGGGTGTGTTTATCACCCTCAATCAAATGGGGCAGTGGAACGGGCTAATGGCATTTTAAAGAACAAACTAGCAAAAATCATAGCAGACAGCAATGGCAAACTAACCTGGCTGGATGCGTTGCCGCTTGCTTTATTGTCAATGCGCTCACAAACTAACCGACTAACCCATTTGACACCATTTGAAGCTCTTACAGGTCGGCCGATGCCTATTCCATACCTGAGAGGACCCTACGAAGGACCATCGCTGGAGCAGCTACAAGACGAATGGCATAATTATCTGAGACAGTTAACCCAAATACACAAAACTATCTTTTTGCAGGTCAAAGGTGCTACAGAAGACAGAGAAGCAGAGATTCCACTCGAAAATCAGAGCATCCAGCCTGGTGATCTGGTTTACGTCAAGGTGTTCAAAAAGAAGTGGGACAGGCCCCGCCGAGAAGGTCCTTTCAAAGTTATTCTTGCCTCACGTACAGCAGTCAAAGTAGACGGTAAGGACACTTGGTTTCATTTAAACCACTGCTGTAGGGTTGGTGGCCCAGCGCCCCTGCGGCCTTGGCAAGCTCGTCTTGGCAGAGCCGCCGGGCCAAGGGGGGAAGCAGGAGAAGCCAGAGACCCTACAGCAGCACCGAGGGACGGCCACGCCTCCCTGCAGCCAGAAGAAGCACCGAGGGAAGGCCACGCCTCCCTGCAGCCAGGCGAACACTGGCCAAGGCGCTCACAGAGACTGATTGAACAAAGACGACGCACAGCTTCAGAGAGTAGTGGATCCCTGCCAGATAGAGCAGCGACAGACTCCGATGCAGACTCAGAGACAACTGGAGACGCAGGCCAACAGACAGACAGAAATACAGACCGACAGATAGACAGGCCACAGAAGACATCAGACTCGGACAGCAACTCAGTAGATTTACCGACAGAAGAACCGCAGGAAGTACAACCCAGACAAAGCACAGATACACCACACATCCCTAGTGACAGCTCATCTAGTGACGGCTCACTTAGTAGCACATCTAGTAGCACATCTCAACAGTCATCAGAGCAATGATTAAGGAATTATTCAAGGGATTGACAATACTACTGGTGGTCAGTATGGGAGAAAATAGACATCCAAAACATACAACGGACTGTGCCGTGGCCATGGCCGCAATAGCAGCTAAACAAGGCATTCTAAACACAGGAAAAACATATAATTTGGTATACATTAAATCAAAGCCTACAAGAACATAGGAATACAGGGAAAGCTGGGGGATTACATATTAGGCGAAGCCATTAGCATCAAATGTGAAGAGGAGGGAACACTCAACATAGAGGTAATTTGTGATAAAAGAGGATGCAGGGAAACCAAGCAAGACGTAACTGTTACAGTACATGAAGCCACAAAATGGGTAAAAATCAAACCAAGGAAAAAGAGGACAATTAGAAGCCTAGAAACAAGCAGTCACTTAGGGAGATGGGATCCCAGTACAGACCTAGCCCGCACACAAGGGTTGAAGACCAATTTATTTTACCAATGGTTGAAATTTTCGGCTAGGCAGATCAGTGAAAAGCCTTGCATAGCCTGTCACCGGAAAGGTGTGATACCTCAGGTTAAACCCCTACCTGATATCAATAACTGTTATAGGAGTCCCCAACATAACTCAGACCAAGCAGAATGCTATACACAATGTGTTATGAAAATGGCAGTAGGTGATGAAAAATATGCTGCCGACAGTAAACTTTGTCCAGTGCCCCTAAGTACAGAAGGAACCGATTGTTGGTCGCGGCTGTGGCGACCATGATTGGTCGCCACAGCCGCCTTCCATCCAGCAGCTAAACCAGTTGGCAACAGAAGGATCTTCATCGTTCCAGCACCTGGCGATGACGGCTTCACAGAATCTGCCTGCAGCAAGAGTCGGCCCGAGGACTCCACCATCACCTGAAGGACCCTTTGGACTCAGGAACACACCCCTTCCGTAGATGCCATGGAGACAGTCACATGTGCCAGTGGCAGCGATACCCTCCAGGGGAGGCAGCCAAGGTCGGCCATATGCAGCAACCGCCCGAGTGCATCCTAGACCCAATTCACTGCTAGGCCCTGTCCCCAGCTTTCCACCCCCAAGGCAGGAGAGATATTCTGATCAGCCCAGTACCTCTGGAGGAGGATCAGCAGGGGTGGACCTTAGTCGAACTCACCCACCAGGACAGAGGGGAGCTTTGTACAGGCTACTAAATGCCAAGAGTGTCCCAACCACTTGCCTGTGCGACATCAACAATACTCCCCCCACACACGAAATGCCTTCCCCCTTGTACTTCCTGTCCCCTGGACTGCACAACCTTAATCTGGTCATGGTCACCCCACAGGACATGGCAATCTTGGTTCGAGAGCTTCGTCTTCCACAAGAGTCTGTTCCAAAAACCTTGGAGCAGCTCCTGCCCCTCACAAATCACATTCCCCATGAGCTATTTGAGGAAATCATGCCACAACTAAGTCAGACAGCTGCATACCTGTTCAGGATACACCGTGACAATGCCAACATCTCTTGTGCTCAGGAGGGCCTCCATACTCAACTGTGTGGTCTTCAGTCTAGTATGGACATGCTAGCCTGCATGATGGAGCATATGGAAAGGGAACAGCTAGGGCTGGCCACCACCACCCTGAATGTGGGCAAGAATTCTCTGGGGGCCCTGTACAACCTGGCCAAGCAGCACAAGGAGCTGGAAAGATCCATCAGAGAACTGCACGACTGTCTGAAAGCCAGAATTCCTGATCCTTCCCCCACTACCCCTGAAAGGCCAACCTCCCCATGTTCCCCAACTTCTCCCAAAACTTCAGATGCTGAGTAAATGCTGAGGAGCGCGGACTGACGTAATGGCACTGAACACGGACTATGATCTTGGTTCTTGAGTTTGAATTGCGGACTGGTTTCAGAAATCTGAGTGTAAATAAAAACAAAGAAGGATATATGTTAGTAACGAAGGTTGGGTAAATGTCTGTCCTTACCATCATCTGCGTAACACAGATAAAGCTAAATGCATACACATAGATATCACATTGCAAAGTTATAAAAAGGGGACCCTTACACGGCGTGTTTGTAGATTTAGTAGTAAAGATGCACCATAGGGACCCCTTTTTCTTAAATTATAGCATGCCTCAAGAGACATGCATTGCCTAAATTTGGTGTCTGGCCAAAACGGGCATTAGAAAACAAGCTGAAAAGAAGAAAAACAAAGTGGAAAATGTTGAGAAATGGCCTATAATGAAAACCATTATATGATTGACTAAGGCAAATGACTTAAGGACGGACATGAAGGGAAACCATTTATTGTGTTTTATCATTTAATTAGACATAGCTGCGCTAACCTTAGAATAGTTTCTTGATTGGTCGACTAAATAGTGGTAACGTAGGCGTTATTTGATGCATTTAAGTAATACATGTGTGACTCTTTAACAAAATAATATGTAGAACCAAGTA
Source organism: Thalassophryne amazonica (assembly GCF_902500255.1). Classification (NCBI taxonomy): domain Eukaryota; kingdom Metazoa; phylum Chordata; class Actinopteri; order Batrachoidiformes; family Batrachoididae; genus Thalassophryne; species Thalassophryne amazonica. Next base: position 58,562,930 of record NC_047110.1, read on the forward strand.
TAATGGGTTGGAGCCTCTGGTTGAGTGAGTCAGTAGATGCCAGAAGATGATTGGTTGCACTGATGTCAATGTAAAGCCTTTATTTTGCCATGATTAAGAGGTTGCTGTAACTTGTTTTATGTGGCCATTTTAAGTGCCTTGAATTACACCAAAACTCATTGTTTGAATGTCACCTTGCGTTGATATAATCCGGCTAATTGCTCACCTTGTGCCTTAGTATGTAGGTTCACCTGCACTGCAATATATTTACCGTGTGAAGTATCACTGATATTCATATCCGCACCAGAGTTATCAGTAAGTCGAGTGATGTGTTTTTCTTTTTTATTGCAATGCACAAATGAGGATGTCTTGTCAGTAAACAACCCAAGAGTATAGTTGATGTAATGGGACTCTTTCGAGTCCCAGAGGAGGGACTGTAGAAGAATTTAGGTCCATATTTGAACTGTGATGAACTATCAAGTGTCCTGATCCGAACTGTATGTCCTCTGGTTGAACTAGCAGGTGTTCAACCCAAAAAGGGCTCTATTAGTCATTTAGTCTGTCAGGGGCTTTCCAAGGCCTTTTAGGTGCTTTCCCGCAGGCCGCGTGCAGGGGCCTCAGGCCAGCTGCACGTGTGACTGAGGCCACGTGCGGGGGGGGGGGCCTCAGGCCAGCTGCACCTGTGGCTGAAGGTCTTTTAAAAAAATCAGTTGTAAATCCTTCATGTTTTAATGGGAGCGTTTGTCACATTGAAATAATGGCCTAACACCTGCTTAGGGTTCACTAGAGGACGCTTCCAATAGAAAACCATGTCTTAGGAATGAAATAAATAAAAAAGTTGAAGGAGGAGCGATGCCCGCGGGTCTCCAATAAATAGATGAGCGCGGTTGTCACTTATTCAGTCTCTCTAGAGGACTCAGTTTGTCTAAGCTTTGTGTCGAAGGCTTAAATAAACTTAAAAACTCTGTGCATTTTATCTTGCTTAAGGCTGAATTATTCTAAAGTGTTGTGTCATTTTCTAGCATATCACTTGCAATTAGTTTGTGTTATCTAAAAGACGACATCCTGAGAAGACTAAAGACGAGCCGCGACACAAGGTTGGTGGAAATCAGCCAAAAAATCTGGGAGGAGTAGGCAAACAGATGAACCCAAAATTTGACCTTAACCTTTGACAAATAAACCCTTGAAGCGTAATTCTGGAGTCAACTGACATACACACATTATGTTTGGTGGAAATTAGCCCCAACACCTTGGAGGAGTAGTGGAACAGATGATGGGAGTTGAGTGATATTAGCAACAGTTTCAATGTGCGACAAAGATGTTTATTGTACTTATTTGACATCAGTTGTAACTGTCATAGGACAGATTGTCATTGGGCTGGAGTTTATCCCCTCATACAAACTAGGGGCGAAATACGGAAATATCCGCTCAGTAAATTTGTCTTTGAATGTGTGAATTATTGTCAGATCTTCAGCGTCGATGAACACTATCTTTCCTTTGTCATAGTCCAGCTGTATAGTGATCTTCTCAGGCTTTTTCTTCACCATTAGTTTGATGCGAAGAGACATCTGAGCTGAGTATGTGTTCCCATTACACAGACCAATTACCCAGAACCCCTCACAAGGGTCGAGAAAGACATTCTTCTTCCTTTTAATGGACTCTCTGGCCACTCCAATGTGCCATTCTTTGCTCTGGCCGACCTCGACTGTCCAGCTGTGCTTCCCTGAAGTGAAGCCATTTGCTCCCAGTACACACATGCGGCTGGTGCAGCGTTCAGGGTTGTCGGGTAGGATCAGCTTACTGCTGTACTGCACACTTGTCAGCTCTTCAGAGAATTTCAAGTTGGACTGGGCCGTGTTTGGATCAAAAGTAATGGGAACTGAGAGTACAAAATTCAGTTGTTTGAAATTGTTTATACGTTATTATGAACTTCAACTATTCGTCTTATATCACCTACCATACTGAGCAATGCGAACCATCTTCTTCCAAACTTCATACTTGAGTGATCCCAAATGCTTCGCAGAGTCTATCAAAATATCTCTGATGCACTCTGGCTCATGAATGTTGCATTTGGTCCTGCAGTGTGGTGAAATAATTACAGCATTCAAACTGGTGACAGCGTACAGCAAAATGCTTCACAGGTCATTGACAGTTCAGATAAAACATATCATAGGATGCTTACCACAAAAAATAAGGAAATGTGGAAAGAAAAGGAACTGAATGATGACAGTTGATTAGCAATGACGTGATATTTTTATCTTCATTAGAGCTTGTGATGTCAAGATAATGATAAAAGGGAAGATGAAGGGTAAAATGTAAAAAAAAAAAAAAAAATCACTAAAATTTTAACTTCATCTGTACACAAACTGGTTTTAACGTGTAAATGTCTGCCATCCTCAGGTGGACAAAAGGTGCTGAAAGATTTTACAGAGTTGAGGCAAGACCTGGACAACAGCCATATGTTCCAAAACCTAACTTAAAAAACACCAGTCACCTCTCTTTCCATCCACCTTACAGTTGATGTTGTTCTGTGTTTCTCCTTTTATTGTGCCTAAGATTTATTTGCATAATAAACACAAGAACACGCCATAACAACAGAATGGGATCTGACCTGGGACATGATTATTGAACGAAGGCTGAATTTTACCCGACTTGGGACATATGTATTTTCAAATCTTGGCAAGTCCCAAATAAACTAACCTGGGTATGTTTCCATGGTACCAGTGTCAAAATCTAAGTAATTTAGAAACAAACGACTGATTATAGGGTGTCTCAAAAAATGTAGCAAAAGTTCTGTAAAATACAGTAAGGTTCAGAATAATAGTAGTGCTATGTGACTAAAAGATTAATCCAGGTTTTGAGTATATTTCTTATTGTTACAATGGAAAACAAGGTACCAGTAGATTCTCACAAATCCAACAAGACCAAGCATTCATGATATGCACACTCTTAAGCTATGAAATTGGGCTATTAGTAAAAAAAGTAGAAAAGGGGGTGTTCACAATAATAGTAGTGTGTCATTCAGTCAGTGAGTTTGTCAATTTGTGGAACAAACAGGTGTGAATCAGGTGTCCCCTATTTAAGGATGAAGCCAGCACCTGTTGAACATGCTTTCTCTTTGAAAGCCTGAGGAAAATGGGACATTCAAGACATTGTCAGAAGACAGCGTAGTTTGATTAAAAAGTTGATTGGAGAGGGGAAAACTTGCACGCAGGTGCAAAAAAATTATAGGCTGTTCATCTACAATGATCTCCAATGCTTTAAAATGGACAAAAAAAAAAACAGACATGTGGAAGAAAACGGAAAACAACCATTAAAATGGATAGAAGAATAACCATAATGGCAAAGGCTCACCCATTGATCAGCTCCAGGATGATCAAATACAGTCTGGAGTTACCTGTAAGTGCTGTGACAGAAGACGCCTGTGTGAAGCTAATTTATTTGCAAGAATACCTCGCAAAGTCCCTCTTAAATAAAAGATGTGCAGAAGAGGTTACAGTTTGCCAAAGAATACATCAACTGGCCTAAAGAGAAATGGAGGAATATTTTGTGGACTGATGAGAGTAAAATTGTTCTTTTTGGGTCCAAGGGCCGCAGACAATTTGTGAGATGACCCCCAAACTCTGAATTCAAGCCAAAGGTTCACAGTGAGACAGTGAGGCATGGTTGTGCAAGCAATCATGATATGGGCAGTTTCTCATACTATGGTGTTGGGCCTATATATCGCATACCAGGTATCATGGATCAGTTTGGATATGTCAAAATATGTCCCATGTAACAATAAGAAATATACTCAACCTGGATTAATCTTTTTAGTCACATAGCACTACTATGAACACTACTGTATGAATACTAGGAAATGGTTTTGCTGGGAAATAATGGTGTTTTCCTCATTTCAGGAACTCTAAAGCTGGTTCTACAAGACAAAGTCCAGGAAAAATGCCTCAGTGGACCCTAATTCAGAGAACAAAAACCATCGAGTTCTGTGCAATGTATCCTAAGGCAGACTTGCATCTCTTTCCATACAAAATTCCAGTCTTAGAGCGAACTAAGTTCCCAGCAAATGGCCAGGGACTTGAATTCCTAGGTGGCTTCAGGAAAACTGGAGACGGATGATTGTGTTTCTTAGGAAACTTCAGACGAGGTTACAGTGATCATGTGGTGTAAAAGAAAAGCGTTAAAATGTCCATCCATTTTCTTCCGCTTATCGGGCAGTCGGGTCGCGGGGCAGCAGCTCAAGCAAAGCCGCCCAGACCTCCCGATCCACACACACCTCCTCCGGGGGAACCCCAGGCGTTACGAAGCCAGCGAGAGATGTAGTCCCTCCAGCGTGTCCTGGGTCTTCCCTGGGGCCTCCTCCCAGTAGGACGTGCCCGGAACACCTCTCCAGCGAGGCGTCCAGGGGGCATCCGGAAAAGATGCCCGAGCCACCTCAACTGACTCCTTTCGACGTGGAGGAGCAGCGGCTCGACTCCGAGCTCCTCCCGAGTGACCAAGCTCCTTACCCTATCTCTAAGGGAGCGCCCAGCCACTCTGCGGAGGAAACTCATCTCGGCCGCTTGTACTCACGATCTCGTTCTTTCGGTCATGAGCCAAATCTCATGACCATAGGTGAGGATCGGAACGTAGATCGATCAGTAAATCGAGAGCTTCGCCCCCCTACTCAGCTCTCTCTCTTCACCACGACGGTCCGATACAGCGACCGCATCACTGCAGATGCTGCACCGATCCGTCTATCGATCTCACGCTCCATCCGTCCCTCACTCGTGAACAAGACCCCGAGATACTTAAACTCCTCCACTTGAGGCAAGGACACTCCACCGACCTGAAGAGGGCAAAGCACCTATCTCTGGTCGAGAACCATGGCCTCGGATTTGGAGGTGCTGATCTTCATCCCGGACGCTTCACACTCGGCTGCAAACCGCCCCAGTGCACGCTGAAGGTCCTGATTTGACGAAGCCAACAGAACCAATCGTCCGTAAACAGCAAGAGACGAGATTCTGTGGTTCCCAAACCAGACCCCCTCTACACCCTGGCTGCGCCTAGAAATTCTGTCCATAAAAATAATGACCAGAACCGGTGACAAAGGGCAGCCCTGGCGGAGGCCAACGTGCACTGGAAACAGGTTTGACTTACTACCGGCAATGTGAACCAAGCGCGTGCTGCGGTCGTACAGGGACCGGATAGCCCTTAGCAAAGGACCCCGGACCCCGTACTCCCGGAGCACTCCCCACAGGGTGCCCCGAGGGACACGGTCGAACGCCTTCTCCAGATCCACAAAACACATGTGGACTGGTTGGGCGAATTCCCATGAACCCTCGCGCACCCGATGGAGCGAGTAGAGCTGGTCCAGTGTGCCGCGACCAGGACGAAAACCACACTGCTCCTCCTGAATCCGAGGTTCGACCATCGGGCGAATTCTCCTCTCCAGTCTCTAGAATAGACCTTACCGGGGAGGCTGAGGAGTGTGATCCCCCTATAGTTGGAACACACCCTCCGGTCCCCCTTCTTAAACAGAGGGACCACCACCCCGGTCTGCCAGTCCAGAGGCACTGTCCCCAATCGCCACGCGATGTTGCCGAGGTGTGTCAGCCAAGACAGCCCCACAACATCCAGAGACTTAAGGTACTCGGGACGGATTTCATCCACACCAGGGGCCTTGCCACCGAGGAGCTTTCTAACCACCTCGGTGACTTCGGCCTGGGTAATGGATGAGTCCGCCTCTGAGTCCCCAGTCTCTGCTTCCTTTTCGGAAGATGTGATGATGGGATTGAGGAGATCCTCGAAGTACTCCTTCCACCGCCCGACAACATCCCCAGTCAGGGTCAACAGCTCCCCACCCGCAGAGTAAACAGTGCTGGTGGAGAGCTGCTTCCGCCCCCTGAGGTGTCGGACGGTTTGCCAGAATCTCTTCAAGGCCGACCAATAGTCCTCCTCCATAGCCTCCCCGAACTCCTCCCAGACCCGAGTTTTTGCCTCTGCGACTGCACGGGCTGCGACACGCTTGGCCTGCTGGTACCTGTCAGCTGTCAGGTACCGGCAGGCCGTGACAGTTAAAATGTCAAAAAAAAAGACGACTAAAAACTGCATGGGGGAGAAAAATTACATGCTTCGGCCACATGGTCATGTTGAAGTCTGATAATATTGATTGGTTTTGGGTACATTTTTGAGACACCCTATAGACATTGTCAGACTTGCTGTTAATGAAAATTCCTTCTTGAGTACTGTGAAAAAAACACTGGTATGCATTTTGAGGATAGATTCTAAGTCCAGATTCTAATTCTTTGTCCAGGACAGGTCAGATCTGGGAGTATGCACTGGTCCACGTGTCATCACTTCACTACACTATGGAAGCTTGTTGGGTTCTGGATGGTCCAGTGAGACATCGGCATCAATTTGTCCAGCTAACACTTAGCCTGGGCTCCTGTGTCATAGATCACACTGACAAAGTGAGGAACCTTGGGGTAATTTTTGATCCTACATTGTCTTTTGTCCTCCACATTAGAGATATTATGAGGACTGCTTTCTTCCACCTGCGAAATATAGTGAAGATTTGTCCCATCCTGTCTATGGCTGATGCTGAGACCCCGATTCATGCGTTTGTCTCTTCTAGATTGGACTACTGCAATGTTCTATTTTCTGGTTTACCATAGTCCAGCATTCGGGGTAAATGGGGAGGTGATGGTCTAGTGGTTAAAACACTGGGAAAAGCGTTATATAAATGCAGTACATTGTGGAATGAGCTCCCTGCATCAATAAAGCAGTCAAATTCTGTAGAGACATAACTTAAGACGCACTTATTTTCCCTTTCGTATGTCTAGCATACTGGCATAGTATGTCACTATGCTTTTTACCCTTTTAAAGTCATTTATTAGTAAAGACAGTGGGCTGTGGCCTCAACTTTATCTAATGTCTGGGTCTTTTAGTGAAGCTTATGGCTAGTGGCCGGCGATCACCTTAGTAGTTCTTCTGTTTTTCTTGTTGCTTAATGCTGACAAATTGTACTTTATTTGTTGTGTTTCTGATGCCTGATTCTGTTTTGTTTTGTTTTTTTTCCCTCTGAGGTGCGGCTCCATCCAGAGATGAGTGGTGTCTTCTGCAAGCCTCCTGTCCTGTGCACTTGCATGGACGCCCAAAATTTCCTGCATATTCGTTTTGTAAATTATGTCATTAGCATGGCCCAAGCAGTGGGTCACCCCTTTGAGTCTGGTCTGCTTGAGGTTTCTTCCTCAAATCATCAGAGGGAGTTTTTCCTTATCACTGTCGCCTGTGTGCTTGCTCTAGGGGTTGGTAAGGTTAGACCTTACTTGTGGGAAGCACCTTGAGGCAATTTTGTTATTTGGTGCTATATAAATGAAAATAAATTGAATTAAATTGAATGGCAACCACCCAGGCAGAAAAGCACTCTATGTCCACCTGCCTATTGCAGCCATGTGAAAAGTAGGTGTTTCCTTGGCCTTTCTTCAGCTGCAGAATCAGGCATCAGAAAGACAACAAATACAGTATAAATTGTCAGTGCTATAGTACTTACCAGTAGTACTGATTTAAATAGTTTGAATACGTACCTCTTCGATATGTGCTTGTAGTCCTTTATTGTAAGAATGCAGAAGGGAAAAAAGACATCAGTAACATGCCAGATTTGAGGACATTATCATGGTCTGAGTAATGTGGAAGTGTACCTGTAAAAAAGGTAAATCCTCTGATCGAAGTGCAGTCTTGGTGTCACTGATGATGGAAGATAGCTTTCTGATCTGATCCTCAATATCTTCCAGCTTCTTACACATCACCTTGTTCTTAACATCCTCTTCCTGTCTGAGCATCTTCAGTCTGGTCTTTTCCTCCTCCCAAAGAAAGTTGTGTAACTTCTTAAACTCTTCTTTTATTACTTCCTCGTTTTCGTCTGCTTGTGTCTAAGATAAAGTGAGTTGACTCTGGTTATTAAATGTAAGCAGACAGTGATTTCACTTCAGTAGATTCTAAATGAGACAGAATTTTCTTTAATTTTGGATACAATATTACAGTGCACCGGGAAAGTATTCACAGCGCTTCACTTTTTCCACATTTTGTTATGTTACAGCTTTATTCCAAAATGGATGAAATTAATTTTTTACCTCAAAATTCATTTTGCAAATGCATAAAAAAACACAACTAATAAATCACATGTACATTAATATTCACAGTCTTTGCCATGAAGCTCAAAATTGAACTCAGGTGCATCCTGTTTCCACTGATCATACTTGAGAGGTTTCTGCAGCTTAATTGGAGTCCATCTGGGGTAAATTCAGTTGATTGGACAGGATTTGCAAAGGCACACGCCTGTCTACATACATGGTCCCACAGTTGACAGTGCATGTCGGAGCACAAACCAAGCAAGAAGTCAGGAATTGTCTGTTGACTTCCGAGACAGAATTGTCTCAAGACACAAATCTGGGGAAGGGTACAGAAACATTTCTGCTGCTTTAAAGGTCCCAGTGAGCCCAGTGGCCTCCATCATCCATAAATGGAAGACGTTCAGAAGGACGCTTGCTAGAGCTGGCCGCCCATCTAAAGTGAGCAATCGGGGAAGAAGGGCCTCAGTCAGGAAGGTGACCAAGAACCCGATGGTCACTCTGTCAGAGCTCCAGCATTCCTCTGTACAGAGAGGAGAAACTTCCAGAAGGACAACCTCAGACTGGGTCGACGGTTCATATTTCAGCAGGCCAAAGACCCTAAACACACATCCAAGATGTCAGATGAGTGGCTTCAGATCAACTCTGTGAATGTCCTTGAGTGGCCCAGCCAGAGCCCAAACCTAAATCCAGTTGAACACAGGGGTGAAAGTAAGCCGGAACACAGCCAGTACACCCCTCAAGAGGTGGCGCCAGCGCAGTTCCACCGGCGCGGCTTTGCCGAGGCCCGAGGCGCCAGCGCGGAGTTATCTGACCATGGGTCCGAAGAAGGCACTGACGGCGGAGGAGGGAGACGATATCAAGAAGTCCCTGGACTTTTTGTCTGAGGAAATCTCTGTGGTTAAAATGCAGCAGAAATCCATTATGGAGCTGGTGGAAGAAGTGAAGGCTCTCCGGATCCAGAATGCCGAGAAAGACCGGCGTCTGGTGTACCTGGAGAACCGTGTTGCGGAGTTGGAACAGTACACAAGGATGAACGACGTTATTATTACAGGAATTCATATTAAACCTTGATCCTATGCACGGGCGGTGTCAGAAGACAGCGGAGGGGAGGCCAACGAGCAGGAGGCCAGCTCAGTGGAACAACAGGTGGCTGACTTCCTGCAATCTAAAGGTATTCAAATGGACTGTAATAACATTGAAGCGTGCCACCCCCTGCCCAGGAGAGAGGATGGAGACAAGCGAGCAGTTATAATGAGGTTTGTCAACAGAAAACATAAAATGGCATTGTTAAAACAGGGACGGAAACTTAAAGGAACAAACGTATTCATCAATGAACATCTGACCAAAAGAAATGCAGACATCGCCAGGAAAGCTCGTTTCTTAAAAAAGCAGGGAAAATTCAACAGACATGGACATCCAACTGCAAAACATTTATCAAATTGAATGGAACACCAGAACAAGCGAAGGTTATGGTAATCAGGAACATCGAGGATCTGGACAAATACGACCAATAAGGTATGAGGACACAAACACATCACAACACCATGACACAGACCAGAGGAACCTATTCATCTACTACATCATCTACATCTGGAGACAAGAAGGATATACTCAAAGGATTGCTGATCATGGAAAAGTAGAACTGAGAACATTTAAATACACAGACCACAATGTACTGGACTTGGAGCACGATATAGACCCGGACAATAATTTCTTCTCAAATATCAATGACAGTTGTTGCTATATACAGATGAACAGTTTAATCGGATCATTAAAACGGATAACAAATTATCAATAATCCATTTCAACAGCAGAAGTCTATATGCAAACTTTAACAACATTAAAGAATATTTAAGTCAGTTTAAAAAAATATTTAACATAATTGCTATATCAGAAACATGGATCAATGAAGATAAAGGAATGGATTTTGAACTGGATGGATATGAATTTAATTGTGTAAACAGAAAGAATAAGAGTGGAGGAGGAGTGGCTGTGTATGTGGATAAGAACATGGATTATAAACTAGTAGACAATATGACAACTGTGATTGATAACTTATTAGAATGTATAACTATTGAAATATGTGAAGAAAAAAGCAAAAATGTATTAGTCAGCTGTATATATAGAGCACCAGGATCTAGTATTGAAACATTCACTGACTGTATGGGAAAAATGTTCTCAAAAACTAATCAAAAAACTGTTCATTTGTGGTGACTTATTGATCTGCTCAATCCAAATAAGCATAAATAACAGATGAATTTATCAGTATAATGTACAGTATGAGTTTATATCCAAAAATCACCAGGCCAAGCAGAATTACATCCCATAGTGCCACCTTAATTGATAATATATTCAGCAATGATATTGAGAATAACACTGTGAGTGGATTATTAACAATGACATTAGTGATCATCTACCAGTTTTCATCGTTTATAATAGAAACCATCGGCGGAATCAGCCAGAGGAGAAAATAAAATACAGGCGAGTGCGGACAGAGGAAAACATGAACACACTAAAGAAGGATTTACAGGAGCAAAACTGGGAAAAGGTATACAGTGAAAGTGATGTTGATAGTGCATATGAAACTTTTTTTTACAAATATTTACATCATTATATGATAAAAAATTGTCCAATTAAACAAGACTACAGAAAACAAAAAATCCAAGCTCGACCATGGATGACGAAAGGGTTACGAAATGCGTGTAATAAGAAAAATACACTGTATAGAGAATTCATAAAACTAAAGAGGCAGAAAATAGATATAAGAAATACAAAAATAGATGAACTAATATTATACGGGTATGTAGGAAGGAATATTATAGTAACATATAATAACAAAAACAATATTAAAGGAATATGGGATATATTAAATAGCATTATCAAAAATGGTAATAAAAAACAGAGTTACCCTCAGTATTTCATTGATAATGTCAAGAAGGAAAATAAGGATGAGGTAGTCAACGGTTTTAATAATTTTTTTGTAAATATTGGACCAAGCTTGGCAGAAAAAATTCCCGATTCCCAACCTGAGGATTGGGATAATAATCTCATAGAAAGAAATCCCTGTTCAATGTTCCTCACAGCAGTGGATGGAAAAGAAATTATAGACATTGTGAATAATTGTAAATATAAAACATCTACCGATTTAAATGAAATTGATATGGTGGTGGTAAAACAGGTCATTGAATGGATTGTAGAACCATTAACATACATCTGTAACTTATCATTTCAAACCGGTAAATTTCCCAATCAAATGAAAATAGCTAAGGTTGTGACGCTGTATAAGACTGGGGATAGACACCACTTCACAAATTATAGACCTGTTTCTTTGCTTCCACAATTTTCCAAATTATTAGAAAAGTTATTCAATAATAGATTAGACAAATTCATAAATAAACATAAATTACTTACTGATAGTCAATATGGATTCAGAGCACATAGTTCAACATCACTTGCATTAATAGAATCAGTTGAGGAGATTACAAACGCCATAGACCACAAATTACATTCAGTTGGAATATTTATAGACCTTAAAAAGGCTTTTGATACAATCAATCATGACATATTAATCAATAAACGTGAACAGTATGGGATTAGGGGGTTGGTGTTGCACTGGGTGAGAAGCTACTTAACTAACAGAAAACAGTTTGTGAAGTTGGGGGATTATACATCATCATGCTTGGACAATGCTTGTGGCGTCCCACAGGGGTCAGTATTGGGTCCAAAACTTTCTAATTTATATAAATGATATTGTCAATGTTTCCAAAATATTAAAATTAGTATTATTTGCAGATGACACAAGCATTTTTTGTTCAAGGGGGGATTTGCAGGAGTTACTGAGGAGGATCAGTATAGAAATGGGAAAATTTAAAATATGGTTTGACAGAAACAAATTATCATTAAACTTAAGTAAAACAAAATACATGTTATTTGGCTATTGTAATACAGACATACAGGTTCAGTTACAAGTCGAGGGGGTAGATATTGAAAGGGTACATGAAAATAAGTTTCTGGGGGTGATAATAGATGATAGGATAAACTGGAAGATTCATATAAAACATATACAAAGTAAACTGTCAAGAAGCATTTCAGTTCTAAACATATATATATATGTGTATGTGTATATATATGTATATATATATATATATATATATTGATATCGGTTTAGGTGTGTAGGAATCTATGTGTATATGTGGCAAATGGTATTACTGGTTGTGGGGAAGAAGGGGTAGGGATAAATAAGCTGATGCTTCACCCTACCCCTTTTCGGACATGTTGGGTACACAGTAGGAACTTTTTTGTTGTTGTCTTTACTGATCTATCTTGTAATTGTTGTTGTATCAAATGTTCGAAATAAACAGTTTTCATTCATTCAAAAGCAAAACATATTCTGGACCACAACTCACTCCGCATTCTTTACTGCTCACTGGTTTTACCATATTTACAGTACTGTGCAGAGGTATGGGGTAATACTTATAAAGGTACAACACAATCACTATCAGTAATGCAGAAAAGAGCTATAAGAATTATTCATAATACTGGCTATAGAGATCATACAAATCCACTATTTTTACAATCCAAATTCTTAAAATTCACAGACTTGGTTCATTTTCAAACAGTACAAATTGTGTATAAAGCAATAAACAATTTACTTCCAGCAAATATTAAAATATGTTTTTTTTAACAGATCAGGGGATACAGTCTGAGGGGAAATTTAATTTAAAGCATCAGTGGGCACGAACAACATTAAAAGGTTTCTGTATTTCTGTCTGTGGGGTGAGGATGTGGACAGATTGGGAGTGGGGCTCAAGCAATGTCCAAGCATGAACCAGTTCAAACAGCGGTACAAAAATGTTTTTTTCTAGGTATAGGGAGGAGGAAGGGTAATGAGGGTTAGGGTGTTTTTGTTTTTTGCTTCGGCTTGTAAATATATAGTATTTTGTATGTAAGTAGGTATGTGTAGGTGTATATTTATGTTTGTGTATATGTATATGTGTATATATGTGTGTGTGTATATATATATATATATATATATATATATATATATATATATATATATATATAATATTGATATCGGTTTAGGTGTGTAGGGATCTATGTGTATATGTGGCAAAGGGTATTACTGGTTGTGGGGAAGAAGGGGTAGGGATAAATAAGCTGATGCTTCACCCTACCCCTTTTCAGACATGTTGGGTACACAGTAGGAACTTTTTTGTTGTTGTCTTTACTGATCTATCTTGTAATTGTTGTTGTATCAAATGTTCGAAATAAACAGTTTTCATTCATTCATTCATTCATTCAAGAGCAACTTTTCACCCGTGTTTATAATCAGAGGAAAGAAAGAGGAACTTACAGCAACAACAGTCAAAAAAAGGTAGGCTGCTTTGTGTCTGTCTCCAGTTACTTTTGCATTTTTAAAGAGCTGTAAGTTTGATTCAGGACACCAAACGAAGATGCATTTCAGAGAGCACGAACACTGCGTTATTCTGCCTTCTGAATTAGCACATGCACACAAACGCGTCCTGTGCAGAATACATCAGGAGGAGGAAGGGAAAAAAAAAAAAAGCTTTGTGAAGCTACTGTAGCGGGATGAAAGTCCCAGGTCCCAATTGAAAAGACGTTCCCACTAGCTTGGCTAACGGGGAGTTTCCTTTTGGCTGACCTGGTAGAGGAACGGTCTTTTGTGCTAGCCGTGTGGGTTCGATCCCCACCGTCGTCCCGGCCACGAAGGTCCTGCTGCTTCACTACTATGTCTGATTTTGCTCAGCAGACTCAGCCGGACACCTGATGGAATCGCCGCTAGTGTATGAGCCCTTTCAATTTTCAAGCAAATTTCTCCCAGTGGTGGTTCTTGACCAATTTGGGGGGCACAGCTTGTCAGAGGGGCACATTCAACTCAGGGCAACAAATACAAAGATTTGAAATCTTATTTAATTTATTTTTATTTTCATAAAACTAGTAATTAGCCATTGTAACCTAAATGAATGGTTCAAAATATATTTGAGACACGTGTGTGTGTGTATATATATACGAGGTCTATTAGAAAAGTATCCGACCTTTTTTTTTTTTTTTTCCAAAAACCATATGGATTTGAATCACGTGTGATTACATCACACATGCTTGAACCCTCGTGGGCATGCGAGAATTTTTTCACGCCTGTCGGTTACGTAATTTGCCTGTGGGCAGTCTTTGAGTGAGGAGTCGCCCACCCTCGATTTTTTTTTTTTTTTTTTTCTCTTCATTGTTTAGGAATGGCTCAGACTGCTGCTTTGTTTGATCAAAATTTTTTCAAAGCTGTAAGGCACAACTGAGTGGACACCATTCGATAAATTAAGCTGGTTTTCGGTAAAAATTTTAACGGCTGATGAGAGATTTTGGTCTGTAACTGTCGCTTTAAGGACGGCCCACGGCGCCTGACAGCGATCTGCGCTTCGAGGCGGCAGTGTCTCGCCGTTTCAAGTTGAAAACTTCCACATTTCAGGCTCTGTTGACCCAGGAAGTCGTCAGAGAACAGAGAACTTTCAGAAGAAGTCGGCATGAGGAGTTTATTCGGACATTCCATTGTTAACGGACATTTTGTAATGAAAGAACGTGCGGGCAGAGTCGCATGTCAGGCTGGACCTGAACGCGGGGGGTCGCGACAGGAAAAACACCTCCGTTGGAAACCTTAACGGGCAAGTTGGAAGATGCCCAAGCTGTTAAACAATTTCTCAGTTACTTACTTGTTGAAAGCCATCAAAAGCCGCCTGAATTTTACAAATGGTTTTCAACACGGAGGTGTTTTTCCTGTCGCGGCGCACACAGATTCGTCGAGTTGTCACGGAAACGACTCGGCTAATTTGCGTGCACGTCTTTCATTTAAAAATGTCCTTAAACAGTGGAATGTCCGCATAAAGTCCTCATGCCGGCCTCTTCTGAATCTTCTCTGTTCTCTCACGACGTTGTGCGTGAATTAAGCCTTAAATTAGGATGTTTTCAGGTCTTGCTTGCCTATACTGGTGGTTGGCTCTCACTGCGGTATTGTATCACTTCCTGTTCTGGAGCACAGCGGTGTTTTGATGTATCTCTTAGCTGTTTAATCTGCGCAATTAGATTGATATAGTTACCTAGATAACGATTTGTTTCACAGTGTAATCTTCACATGCCTTAACTAAAGCACTCCCTCTGCTGAATCACCTCTAAATTATTTACACATTATTCACTTTGTGTTTTTAGGAATCCGCTAGCTTAGCGCAGCTACTAGCTCTTAGCCGGTTTAGCATGGCGGCTTCTCCTGTCTCTCCCGCACTTTTCTGCTCTGGGTGTGAAATGTTTAGTTATTCCTCGGACTCCTTTAGCAGTAATGGTATTTGTAATAAGTGTAGCTTATTCGTAGCTTTGGAGGCCAGGCTGGGCGAATTGGAGACTCGGCTCCGCACCGTGGAAAATTCTACAGCTAGCCAGGCCCCTGTAGTCGGTGCGGACCAAGGTAGCTTAGCCGCCGTTAGTTTCCCTCTGGCAGATCCCGAGCAGCCGGGAAAGCAGGCCGACTGGGTGACTGTGAGGAGGAAGCGTAGCCCTAAACAGAAGCCCCATGTACACCGCCAACCCGTTCACATTTCTAACCGTTTTTCCCCACTCGGCGACAAACCCGCCGAGGATCAAACTCTGGTTATTGGCGACTCTGTTTTGAGAAATGTGAAGTTAGCGACACCAGCAACCATAGTCAATTGTCTTCCGGGGGCCAGAGCAGGCGACATTGAAGGAAATTTGAAACTGCTGGCTAAGGCTAAGCGTAAATTTGGTAAGATTGTAATTCACGTCGGCAGTAATGACACCCGGTTACGCCAATCGGAGGTCACTAAAATTAACATTGAATCGGTGTGTAACTTTGCAAAAACAATGTCGGACTCTGTAGTTTTCTCTGGGCCCCTCCCCAATCGGACCGGGAGTGACATGTTTAGCCGCATGTTCTCCTTTAATTGCTGGCTGTCTTAGTGGTGTCCAAAAAATGAGGTGGGCTTCATAGATAATTGGCAAAGCTTCTGGGGAAAACCTAGTCTTGTTAGGAGAGACGGCATCCATCCCACTTTGGATGGAGCAGCTCTCATTTCTAGAAATCTGGCCAATTTTCTTAAATCCTCCAAACCATGACTATCCAGGGTTGGGACCAGGAATCAGAGTTGTAGTCTTACACACCTCTCTGCAGCTTCTCTCCCCCTGCCATCCCCTCATTACCCCATCCCCGTAGAGACGGTGCCTGCTCCCAGACCACCAATAACCAGCAAAAATATATTTAAGCATAAAAATTCAAAAAGAAAAAATAATATAGCACCTTCAATTGCACCACAGACTAAAACAGTTAAATGTGGTCTATTAAACATTAGGTCTCTCTCTTCTAAGTCCCTGTTAGTAAATGATATAATAATTGATCAACATTGATTTATTCTGCCTTACAGAAACCTGGTTACAGCAGGATGAATATGTTAGTTTAAATGAGTCAACACCCCCAAGTCACACTAACTGCCAGAACGCTCGTAGCACGGGCCGAGGCGGAGGATTAGCAGCAATCTTCCATTCCAGCTTATTAATTAATCAAAAACCCAGACAGAGCTTTAATTCATTTGAAAGCTTGACTCTTAGTCTTGTCCATCCAAATTGGAAGTCCCAAAAAACAGTTTTATTTGTTGTTATCTATCGTCCTCCTGGTTGTTACTGTGAGTTTCTCTGTGAATTTTCAGAACTTTTGTCTGACTTGGTGCTTAGCTCAGATAAGATAATTATAGTGGGCGATTTTAACATCCACACAGATGCTGAGAATGACAGCCTCAACACTGCATTTAATCTATTATTAGACTCAATTGGCTTTGCTCAAAATGTAAATGAGTCCACCCACCACTTTAATCATATCTTAGATCTTGTTCTGACTTATGGTATGGAAATTGAAGACTTAACAGTATTCCCTGAAAACTCCCTTCTGTCTGATCATTTCTTAATAACATTTACATTTACTCTGATGGACTACCCAGCAGTGGGGAATAAGTTTCATTACACTAGAAGTCTTTCAGAAAGCGCTGTAACTAGGTTTAAGGATATGATTCCTTCTTTGTTCTCTAATGCCATATACCAACACAGTGCAGAGTAGCTACCTAAACTCTGTAAGTGAGATAGAGTAATCTTGTCATAGTTTTACATCCTCATTGAAGACAACTTTGGATGCTGGAGCTCCTCTGAAAAAGAGAGCTTTAAATCAGAAGTGCTGACTCCGTGGTATAACTCAAAACTCGCAGCTTACAGCAGATAACCGTAAGTTGGAGAGGACGTGGCGTCTCACTAATTAGAAGATCTTCACTTAGCCTGGAAAAAGAGTCTGTTGCTCTATAAAAAAGCCCCCTCCGTAAAGCTAGGACATTACTACTCATCACTAATTGAAGAAAATAAGAACAACCCCAGGTTTCTTTTCAGCACTGTAGCCAGGCTGACAAAGAGTCAGAGCTCTATTGAGCCGAGTATTCCTTTAACTTTAACTAGTAATGACTTCATGACTTTCTTTGCTATAAAATTTTAACTATTAGAGAAAAAATTACTCCTAACCATCCCAAGACGTATCGTTATCTTGGCTGCTTTCAGTGATGCCGCGTAGTTGGTTAGACTCTTTCTCTCAGATTGTTCTGTCTGAGTTATTTTCATTAGTTACTTCATCCAAACCATCAACATGTCTATTAGACCCATTCCTACCAGGCTGCTCAAGGAAGCCCTACCATATTTCATGCGTCGATCTTAAATATGATCAATCTATCTTTATTAGTTGGCTATGTACCACAGGCTTTTAAGGTGGCAGTAATTAAACCATTACTTAAAAAGCCATCACTTGACCCAGCTATCTTAGCTAATTATAGGCCAATCTCCAACCTTCCTTTTCTCTCAAAAATTCTTGAAAGGGTAGTTGTAAAACAGCTAACTGATCATCTGCAGAGGAATGGTCTATTTGAAGAGTTTCAGTCAGGTTTTTAGAATTCATCATAGTACAGAAACAGCATTAGTGAAGGTTACAAATGATCTCTTATGGCCTCAGACAGTGGACTCATCTCTGTGCTTGTTCTGTTAGACCTCAGTGCTGCTTTTGATACTGTTGACCATAAAATTTTATTACAGAGATTAGAGCATGCCATAGGTATTAAAGGCACTGCGCTGCAGTGGTTTGAATCATATTTATCTAATAGATTACAATTTGTTCATGTAAATGGGGAATCTTCTTCACAGACTAAGGTTAATTATGGAGTTCCACAAGGTTCTGTGCTAGGACCAATTTTATTCACTTTATACATGCTTCCCTTAGGCAGTATTATTAGACGGCATTGCTTAAATTTTCATTGTTATGCGATGATACCCAGCTTTATCTATCCATGAAGCCAGAGGACACACACCAATTAGCTAAACTGCAGGATTGTCTTACAGACATAAAGACATGGATGACCTCTAATTTCCTGCTTTTAAACTCGGATAAAACTGAAGTTATTGTACTTGGCCCCCACAAATCTTAGATACATGGTGTCTAACCAGATCCTTACTGTGGATGGCATTACCCTGACCTCTAGTAATACTGTGAGAAATCTTGGAGTCATTTTTGATCAGGATATGTCATTCAAAGCGCATATTAAACAAATATGTAGGACTGCTTTTTTGCATTTGCGCAATATCTCTAAAATTAGAAGGTCTTGTCTCAGAGTGATGCTGAAAAACTAATTCATGCATTTATTTCCTCTAGGCTGGACTATTGTAATTCATTATTATCAGGTTGTCCCTAAAAGTTCCCTGAAAAGCCTTCAGGTTAATTCAAAATGCTGCAGCTAGAGTACTAACGGGGACTAGAAGGAGAGAGCATATCTCACCCATATTGGCCTCTCTTCATTGGCTTCCTGTTAATTCTAGAATAGAATTTAAAATTCTTCTTCTTACTTATAAGGTTTTGAATAATCAGGTCCCATCTTATCTTAGGGACCTCATAGTACCATATCACCCCAATAGAGCGCTTCGCTCTCAGACTGCAGGCTTACTTGTAGTTCCTAGGGTTTGTAAGAGTAGAATGGGAGGCAGAGCCTTCAGCTTTCAGGCTCCTGTCCTGTGGAACCAGCTCCCAATTCGGATCAGGGAGACAGACACCCTCTCTACTTTTAAGATTAGGCTTAAACTTTCCTTTTTGCTAAAGCTTATAGTTAGGGCTGGATCAGGTGACCCTGAACCATCCCTTAGTTATGCTGCTATAGACTTAGACTGCTGGGGGGTTCCCATGATGCACTGAGTGTTTCTTTCTCTTTTGCTCTGTATGCACCACTCTGCATTTAATCATTAGTGATTGATCTCTGCTCCCCTCCACAGCATGTCTTTTTCCTGGTTCTCTCCCTCAGCCCCAACCAGTCCCAGCAGAAGACTGCCCCTCCCTGAGCCTGGTTCTGCTGGAGGTTTCTTCCTGTTAAAAGGGAGTTTTTCCTTCCCACTGTCGCCAAGTGCTTGCTCACAGGGGGTCGTTTTGACCATTGGGGTTTTTACGTAATTATTGTATGGCCTTGCCTTACAATATAAAGCGCCTTGGGGCAACTGTTTGTTGTGATTTGGCGCTATATAAATAAAATTGATTGATTGAAACAGGCCGACGACTGCGCCTGGAAGCGCTGCACGACGTCCCGCTCTGTGGGAAGTCCTTACACCGACAGAAACATCCCATAATCTCTCATCAGCCGTTAAACTTTTCACCGAAAACCAGCTTAATTTTTCGAATAGTATCCACTCGGATATTCCTCACAGATCCAGAAAAAATTTTGATAAAGCAACCGCGCCGTCTGGAGCAGCGTGTGAAACAAAGGAATTCAGCCGAGAGGGCGGGACCACATCTCACTCAAGGCCTGCCCACAGGGAAATGACGTCACCGACACGCGTGAAAAAACTCACGCATGCGCACGAGGGTTCAAGCATGATTGGTGGAATCGCACGTCATTCAAATCCATATAGTTAAAAAAAAAATAAATAAAAGGGTCGGTTTATTATCTAATAGACCTCGTGTGTGTGTGTGTGTGTATATATATATATATATATATATATATATATATATATATATATAATGTGTGTGTGTGTGTGTAATAAACATTTTACAGACTGTACTGACTTGATAAAATAATCAGCAGATGAATTGATAATGAAAATAACTGTTAGGTGCAGCCTTGGTTCAGTTTCTCAGTTCAGAATTATATAAATACATTGACTGCTCTACTTATTACAGTAACTGTATTCTGCAATTTTGATTTCTGACAAACTGATCAACAAAGGAGTCAAGACTCAATACCTTTGCCCCCCAAGACTCGATGCTCTCCTTAATCTCTTAACATTCATGTTTTAACTTAGAAAAACTCTGTTCACAAGAAGCAGTATTCACTGGGACCACAACTGCTACTTTACTGTCTGTAGAGCTCAAAAAACACTTCTTTATATGTCTAAATGAACTGTACTAGCTCTGCTATATTGGAGGGTCTCTGCATCCCAGTCTGTATTTTCCTGTCTTTATTTCTGAGAATTTTTTTCCAAAATGAATGTAAATTTGACGAATACATGAAAATAATCAACAGTGTGCTGGCCGTGATGTATTGAAGTAGATTTTAGTGCGCTGAACAAATGTTATCATTTGTAGTAGGCTACAGTAGCCTACAATGTCTTCAATATCTTAACCCTATCTAGTCCAGGGCGGGTAAAAGTGCCCGTGCCAACTTTCACGTCGTATAATTTCTTAACAACTTATGCTAGGACTACAAAACTTGTGACTTTTCCTAAAATGTAGTTGGCTACAATTTGGTACCAAAAGATTAAGCCTATCATCTTTGCAGTTTCCATGGCAATGGTTATCAATGTACTTTCCATATTTTCTACTTAACATATACTTATTCCATTATATTAACATAACTTTGTATAAGGTTATCCTATAATGACCATTTTAGTAAATAAAAAAAGAATGTGATGTTTTACGATGTCATAATTAATGATAATAACACCAATATATTTGTAGTGATTACGTGTTAGTACATCATGCCCGTCATAATTAATAATAACACCAATATATTTGTAGTGATTACGTGTTAGCACATCATGCCCTGCAAAATTGGTAGGAATATATTATGTCGTTAAGGACTTACAGTTTACTGTCATGTTATGAGAAATTGAAGCTACTTTGCCACATCTATGATGTCATTTTATGTCATCATTTTGCTATTTTTTGTAGTTGCCATTTGCAGCAGAAATCATTGTGAACATTTTAAATGCGCTAAGCGGTATAATCAGTAAAACTGAGATGTATAACCTAAATTTGGAGGAAAATACATTGACATTTTAGGCAATACAATCAGATTATGATGTCATAATGACATCTTACAGTATAATGATACCAAAATGAGGCTAATGATTAAGTTTCATGTGTAGATCATCTCCTGCAAATTTGGTGGCCATATGCTATACCGTTCACCAGTTATGAGGGGAGAGCGGTAAGGGACAACCCCCCCCCCCCAGCTCTAGATAAGGTTAAGATCTCAAAATGGCGGTGCACCAACGCTCCTCATCCAACCTGGTGGAGCTTGAGAGGTGCTGCAAAGAGGAATGGACAAAACTACCCAAAGACAAGTGCACCAAGCTTGTGGCATCATATTCAAGAAGACGTGAGGCTGTAATTGCTGCCAAAGGTGCATCAACAAAGTGTTGAGTAAAGGGTGTGAATACTTACGTACACGTAATTTCTTAGTTTTTTTTTTTTTTTTTTTTTTTGAAAAATTTGCAAATATTTCTAAACTCTTCATGTTGTCCTTATGAGGTGTTGTGAATAGAATTTTGAGGGAAATGAATTTCATCCATTTGGGAATAAGGCTGTAACATAACAAAATGTGGAAAAAGTGAAGCCCTGTAAATACTTTATGGATGCACTGTGAATATCTCAAGTACAACAAATACAAAATATCATGAGGACTTTCACCTTTATGTGCTCTTTAGTTTCATTCCATTGCTCCTTTGTCTTGTTCAGCGTTTGCAAAGTTTTCTGCAAGGACTCGAGCTTTGCTGAAATTTCTCTCTGGAAAAAGTCATAGTAGAATTATTGACCAAAACTCTGTCAATCACAAGTTTCAAACTACCAGCCCAAGTCCAGTGTTAGTTTTAATGGTCAATACATTTTACACACTTTCATGGATCAAAAGAAAGTTCTTAACGTCTTTTAACTTCAGCAATTTAACCTACATTTCAATTTATTTTATTTATATAGTGCCAAATCACAACAAAACTGCCTCAAGGCGCTTCACATGAGTAAGGTCTAATCTTACCAACCCCACTGAGCAAGCCCACAGGTGACAGTGGTAAGGAAAAACTCCCTCTGCAATTTTCCCGGAATAGTGCAGCAGATAAAAGAATATTTACAGAGGAATCCTTCAAATAGTGATGCAAGCACCAAATTCGGCACGAATACTCTTTAGACATTACTCATTTGAAAAAATGGACTGGTCACCTGAATTTTCAAAAGGGTACCAGGTAGAGGTCATTTGAAGAATTACACAGGGGTCAAACTTTAAAAAATCCTCCACTCATATTGAAAACTATACCACATTATTTGTCTGAACAGAAATATTCCAAAAAGGTGTAGTTTGCACTATCTATGACTGAATGTTCTGGAGTTATGTGGTAAAAACGGCCAATTTCAGTTTGACAGGGGTCAAAGGTAAAGTTGCTTCAATTTTGGTAAAAAGTGGTGGAAATTATTCATTAATAGGATTTTTAAAAGGAATAGTGTGCTCCATGTGTCATGCTTAGTTATCATGTTACAGGGTAATCCAATGGATCTCGACATTGTTTGACCATTACTTTGGAGACCAAGCATTCAACACAGTCCAAACTATTCCATTTAATAATCCTATTAGTTCATTGAATAATTTACACCAGCTTTTCCTTCTAATGGGTCCTAAAGGGTTTGATGGTGCACATTTCATAATATGTGCATTCCAGCTATGACATGCTGTTCAGCTGTGCTGTGCTGTGCTGCGCCGAGCCTCTGAGATGCATTGACTCGCTGTGGGGCAGCGGCACGGCGCATCTGCTCATGGTGTTACAGCTATGATGATCATAATATTTTGCATACATTATGCAACCCATGGGAGGGAATGACAATGTATCTGTAGTATAAGGTTTATTAGGGATATTACACTCCATTTAGATGTCCGCACTACTCTGTGGCTCTGAGACGCATTGACTCACAGTGACACAGTGCTTTTGGTTTGAATGCGCAATGTTCATGTTTAGTTCACAAGATGAATGCGTGCCACAGACATTGCACATATTTCCTTTGCGCACCCTGAACGGGATCCTGTGGAGGTGCATGTACAGCTCATCCATGGCACAGTTGGGATATGCTGGCAGGATTTGACATGCCTCACCACGGCGAATGTCTCTTGAGCGCAAGATGCTGTTATGACGCTGTGAGAATATTTAGAACCCAGTCAGACTGCAATCAGACTGCACTTTGACCGCTGTTCGAGCTTTTTCCACCTCAAATGTTTGGAATATGTGCCAACATTCGGTCCGGCCACAGAAATTTGCTCAACTGTTTGGAGTGCACACAGGATGCTGTCGGAGGTTTTCGATTGTGCTTCGACTTTGCTTGAATGGAGGTCAAATTTTCATTTGGACAGTAGTCAGGCTCATTCGGCCTCTAGTGTGACGGGGGTATAAGGCATTAGGTGTTACCTCTTAGTCAGGTCACGTTTTCCACATAAATACACAAATTCTTGATTGTTCCTGCTCAGAGACTGCAAACCAGGGACGCATCCAGATGAAAAGAGGGTGTTGTGGAGGGGACGTCCTCCACAACACCCCTTGGTTAAAGGTCCACTTTTGAAGCCATTTTTCAAGCTACTACCACTTATGATAATAATAATAATAATAATTTTAACTAAAATGTTTAAATCGGTATTAATCTGGGCCTACATTTGACTGTCGTGCTGAACTAAGTTTAATTGATGAGCCATATAAAAATGTTTACTTAATTTTACTTTTCTGCATAACTAAAGTAGGGTGTGAAGCAAAATCTTTTTTAATGTAATGTCTAAGCTTGCCATTACTGGGTCTGTTTGGGGTTCTAGCTTTAAAATCAGGTCAGTTAGAATGAGGGCAGCCAAAAATGATTACAGCTCTTGTGGTTAGTATTATCAAACAAACATGTAGGTTGTGATCTCAATTTTGGTTAAATGAAAAGAAAAGGTGAAACTGTGCAAAAGAAAATACAAACACAACACAAATTAAGCAGAACAACTAAATTAAGGGGTGTCGGGATGAAAAATAGTAATCAAAAAACTCCAGAATGCTTCCCTGGACATTAAATCATAACATTTTCTGCTGACAAAGGTCCACTTTCACCAAAAAAGAACCCTTCCGTTTCACATCCTGGCTGCAGACCAGAGATTTTAATTACGGTATTATTGAATGAAGTAAAAGCTGTCCCCTTAAAATGTGTTTATCTTGAGAATATTTAAATAATGTATAGGTGAAAGTCTTTCGATAATATGATGCTACATTAGAAAAGAGCAGCAATGGTTAGTGAGTGAAATATAATCTTGTTCAGCAGGAGTAGTTTGCTGGTTTCTTAGCTGTCTCCACCTTGGTTTCATCAAATACATTGTTTGCTGCATTATTTTGTCAGTTAGTGTTTTTAATGTACTGTACCTTTTTTTGAAGGTAGGCCTCCTCCACTGGACTGCAATCATGAATTTTATGCTGTTTTGATGTCTGACAGATGAGGCAGATGAGCTCTTCATCCTTGTGACAGAAAAACTTCAGTTTTTCGTTGTGTAGAACACAGAAGCCTTCAGTCTTGCTCTTTGCTTGCACTCGATAGGCATCAGCAGCCTTTTTCAAAGCCAGATCAATTGGAGGCCTCGCAGAGATGGACACTGTGTGACACATGGGACATTCGCGGTTCCCAACCGAATCCCACAGCTTTAGCAAACACATTTTGCAAGCGTTATGCCCACATTTTAGGAGAACAGGAATGGTAAAAACCTGACAGCATAAAGGACAAAGCAAATCTTTGTTTGAGAAAGAAGGTTCTCTCTCCATCGGATCGAAGCGTTTCTGCGAACTGGTAAATTCCCTTCCTGTTCAGCAGGTGTAGAGCGTAAATCTATTCATGCCACACAAGTAAATGTTGATTTGCTTGTAGAACTGGTTTGCACATACAGTAAATATCACATGTTCAAACTCGTCACTCCTTCTTGGGTCATGTACTACAAAACTGTGATGTATTTTCAATTTTTTGAAAAACAAACAAAAAACAACAAAAAGGTAGATTATATAAAAGACAAACAGCATTAGACTAAAACTTATAAAATGTCAGCTGTAACTTAGATATATTTCCCAAGATTTTTATTTGCTGACAAAATGATTTTACACGGCGCATCCAGAAAGTATTCACGGCGCTGCACTTTCCCATTTTTATGTTACAGCCTTATTCCTTTCCTCAAAATTCCCCCATGATGATGATGTGAAAGCTTCTTTTGATATTTTTACAAATTTATTAAAAATTAAAAAAAAAAAAAAATCTGAAATAATGTACATAAGTATTCACAGCTTTAGCCATGAAGCTTAAAATTGAGCTCAGGTGCCTCCTGTTTCCATTGATTGTCCTTGAGATATTTCTACATCTTACTTGATGCTAAATTGAGTTGACTGGATATGATTTGTAAAACCACACACCTGTCTACATATGAGGTCCCACAGTTAACAGTCCACATCAGAGCACAAACCAAGCAGGAAGTCAAAGGAATTGTCTGTCAACCTGTCTTGAGACACAAATCTGGGGAAGGGTACATAAACATTTCTGTTGCTTTGAAGGTCTCAATGAGCACAGTGGCCTCCATCATCTGTAAATGGAAGAAGTTCAGATCCACCAGGACTCTTCCTAGAGCTGGGCACGCGTCTAAACTGAGCAACTGGGGGAGAAGGACCTTAGCCATTGAGGTGTCCAAGAACCCGATGGTCACTCTGTCAGAGCACCATCATTCCTCTGTGGAGAAAGGAGAGAACCTTCCAGGAGGACAATCTTCTCTGCAGCAATCCACCAATCAGGCCTGTATGGTAGAGTGTCCAGACGGAAGCCACTCCTTAGTAAAAGGCACATGGCAGCCTGACCTGAAGAACTTAGACCATCAGAAACAAAATAGAGATGTGCACCAAGCTTGTAGCATCATATTCAAGAAGACTTGAGGCTCTAATTGCTGCCAAATGTGCATCAACAAAGTATTGAGCAAAGGGCGTGAATGCTTATGTACGTGATTTTTTTTATTAAGTTGTTTATTTTTAATTTGCAAAAAAAAAAAAAAAAAACTTTTCATGTTGTTATGGGGTGTTGTAAGTAGAATTTTGAGGGGAAAAATTTATTTACTCCATTTTGAAATAAGGCTGAAACATAAAATGTGGACATGTTGAAGCGCTGTGAATACTTTCTGGACGCACTGTATTTAACACATTACCAGGGCTTGACTCAGATGAATCACTACATTAACAATACACATAAGTCAGTCATTTCAGTCACCTCTGTGATTGTCCCAAAACTATAACTACAAAAAAAAAAAAAAAAAATTACAGTTCCACATTTTAGTCAAATTCTCCTTTATTACTGCATTGATCATCTGAGGAGGGCATAGCATTGATGCACAAACAGAGGTAGTTTAAACTGTTGAAGATGCGTTACATATGACAAAAATAGTTCATTTTCAATGTACACAGAACTAAAAAAAAATCTAATATTTAAGCATAAACTGTTTTGCGTAACTGTGAGTTAATGCATTTATTGACATAACACAGGTAATGCACAAGGAACGAGAAGTCGCTCAGAGGTGAAGTCGAATCAAAAAAATTTTTTTAAGCAAAAGCATGCTTATGTTTACTGGTGTTATTAAGAACCTCTGTGTGCCTCCTTTTTGCCAGAGATGACAAACGGTACACATTGGTTCTATTAAAAATTTTAACCAGGGATAGTAGTTTAGTTGAAAATTTGTCCCAACAGTGCCTTATATTATTTATCCTGTTTTCCGAATGCAGAGCCATCTCAGATCTGCTGTGGTGACCTCGAGTGAAAAAGGGAAAAGCTGAAGGGGCTCCCTTTTTCTGAATAAATGTCTAATAAAAGAACTTTACCAAATTGAACCCACGTGTAATTACACTGTAATTTTAGAAACTTTTGTCTGTCCGTTCCCTACTTTTTCCAGGTACTTATTCTGATTCCACCAAAATACTAAATGGAGGACGTTCAACTCCAGACCTGCCCTTAAAGTCATTAGGGCCCGAGGTCAAAATTTAAGTTTTTCAATTTGATTTGCACCAGGCACACATATGGAGGTGCATTGTGGAATAACCCAGGTGAGATCAAATTTGACAAAGGTGGTGTCAAAATTCTGACTGTTTGTTGCCTTCTCCTCTTAGGTCCTTTTGCTGATTTCTACCAAAGCTACTATGTAAATTAAGTCTTACCCCAAAAATTGCCCTTCAAGATTTAATTTTGCAGACGGTCAAGGGATTTCCATGCCATATTGTTTTCATGCCCACATGTACTATTACCTTGTTAGGTAAAAGCATCTTCGAAGTGTTATATATGGAAAAATCTTTGAGATGTCTCATTTTAATTGGTCAGGTTTGTTTATGAAATTTATATTTATTTATTACAAAAATACCTAATTTTTAGTGCCCTAGTTTACTGTATGAGGTTTGGATATAAAAGGGGAAGAAAGGACTTATGATAAAAAAACTACAATAACAAATGTGTAAAATACATAAATATGCAGTAACCTGGAAACATGCCATCAATAAATTATTTTTGCTTCTTAGTATTACACATAAACTGTGCAACAACCAAAGTGTTGATTCAAACTTAGTACTGAAATTTTACTGTTTGTTTCACTGAATAATCTCAAACTGATCACTGAAATTTCATTTTTATTTACAGAATTAGTAAGTGATGGGTCCGATGTTACTTTCTGGTTAGAATTTCCCATCAGTCTTTGTTCTTATCTACAACAAAACTAGGCGGTTAAAGCATCTCTAAAAAAAAAAATTAAATAAATAAATACAAAGGAAAGTTGTAAGAATGTGCTGATCCTCTCTGAATGAGGAAAAGACAGATGTGTGTATGTGCTGAGCAGCAGTAAAGACTTATTAGTTTTAAAAAGTGTTAAGAGGTTTTAGTTATAGCATTTACAAATACTACAAATAAACCAAACTTTTAAAATGTATTAACAATATATGTACATGAGTACAATGAGAAACATATGAAATCAGACTGGCAGCAGTCCTATTAGGTTCTTCTGGAAAATGGCATAAAAAATAACAGTGGATGTAATGTTCAAAGTATGTGAGATGTCATCAAATGTCCCGTAAAATACTTTCCTCTATCTCACTCTTGCGGCGTAGTACAAATCTAAGGCATGTAATTACAAGCAGTGGTTAGAAATTCTCCTTGCACAGGTCCGTGTGTGTCTCTTCCGTGGTTATTGGCCAGCGATCAGAGAAAATATAGGATATCCTCTGCAGTTTATACTGAAATGTAACCCTGCTACTTGTGCCTCCTCAGTCAGCTGTCACTCACAGACCCATGTCTGTAAATAAGATGGAGGCCCTGATCGTCTCCTCAGAGCTTCACTCGGGCGCGTGGTTCTGTCCGGCATCTTCTGTGCAGAGCAGTGAATCTTAACTGCTGAAATGCCATCAGAGGCTGCCGGCTTCGCTCAGTTCAGGCAGGTGGCTGAAGGTGGAGCTTCACGCTGTGTCTTGCAGATCCAATGCACAAATGCAGTCATCCATCACACAAACCCGGGCTTCATGGAGGACTTGAAACATTTTGGACAACCCTTTGTCCCGTTTGTCTGCAGACACCTGAAAAATAAAACCACGTCACCGGCGGTACCTATCATCGTCCACGTTACCTTGAACAATAAGGGCATCATTCTATTCAGATCCTTTCATTTGGGAAACAGCAGAAATGTCCACTTTTTCTCTTTGATGACAATCAAGCCTCTTATTTGTGTCTACATTTTTGTGTGTGTCCCTGCCAAGGAAGAAATGTTTTCACCGGTGTTTGTCTTTGTCTGTCAGCAGAATAAATCAAAATATAATGAACAGATTTCAATCAAATTAGGTTAGCACTAACTTAGCAGATGGATATTATTCGGGGAAATAAGTGAGTTCATTTTGGAGGTGATCTAGAATATATTCTGGACCTCTAAAAGAATGTCACGTAGCAACATTTAAGTAAAAAAGTTAATGAGAGGATGATGAAATTTAGTGAGCAAATGCATCAAGACAAGTCAAGTCGGACAGCATGCACCGGTGCTGCACTCTGATGCATCCACAACACCTCAGCACCACCTTGGGTCCTGGATGGCGACCACCCAGGCAGACAACTGGTCCATTCCTGCGCCTCTAAAATAGGCATCTATCTGCCGCAGTCAGGTGAAAAGTGGGCGTCCCCTTGGCCTTCTCAAACTACTGGAGTCCTCAACACTCAGGAAGAATCTGTGCACTACGACTCCTCGATGATATTTAGAGTGTCCTCAGAAATGAAACACGTCCTCGTATGGACATTGGCGACTCCAATACAATCCTCATCAACTTTCAGGGTCTGATTGCGTAAGAATGCCCACAACCTATTCGGATTACCAGTTGTGTCCATATTTGCAAATCCTCCAGCCAAACTGTATGCAGATTCCTGAGAAACAGTCTGATCTTGAAGCCTGGCCAGATTTAACCTTGGGCAGCACCCTGCAAGACCTCAACTGAATCCTCAGGGAAGCCACAACGAGTCTGTGGTCAGAATTCACAAACTGGGCACTTCTGTAGGCCCTACAGAATTATGCAGCATTTTCCCGAAAGGACATGGGCGATCTCCTTGGCAACACCACCAGTATTAGAATACCATGTACATCTGGACGATGAAACCAGGATCCAGCAACACTAAACCCCTGGCTTTTTGCAAAGTCAAGAGAACTGCACCATTTTCACCACAGTTTCCAGATCAATGCGGACCAAGGCAGTCTTCATAACCAGGCCTGTCAGTGCCGGTGGTCGCATTAAAATCACCCATGACCAATAAAGTGTTGCTTCTGGGGCAGTCGTCATTCACGGAGTGAAGCTGTGAATAACAGCTCCCCCTCACAGACATCATTGATCACAGCTGGAGTATAGATGAAGACAACAGACACAACACCCACAGAATGTTTGAGTCTGAGCCTCAGAGTACACTCACTGACAGGGGTAATATCTGACAACACTGGAAGGAGCTGGCCTGCCACAGCAACTGTCACTTTCTTTGTGTGCCAACTAATAGAACAACTAGACCAAAAGTAGATATATCCACCCATGGATATATGGCCGATTCCAGGTCTTAGGACTTCAGACAGTGCAGCTACTGCAATGTGGATTTTTCCAAGCTCCCTCAACAGCAGTGGATGATGGTCATCCTTGCTGAGTCAAAGGATGTTCCAGCTGCCCACCCGCATAAGTTGCCTCAGGTTTGGACATGGGCACCGCCGTGCAGTGGACAAGCCCTCAGCACCGCACCAACTGCCATCCTTCAATGACACAACCCTTGGTGCTCTCCTGTGGTTTCTTCTTGAGAGAGATGAGGCTCCAGATGGCTTTCCCCATCCCCTTCATAATGCGCGCTACCTTCCGATGAAAGGCAGAGTTAATGGAGAGAGGAAACAGGAATCTTTCTTTTGTGTCTTGGAGTTATGCAAGATGTTTTTATGGCGGTTAAAGTGCCAATCCCACCACCAACCCCCAGTGTTGGGCACGTTACTTTAAAAAGTAATTACTTATAGTTACTAGTACTAAAAGGTAACTCAAAAGTAATTGAGTTAGTAACTGAGTTACAGCATTATAAAAGTAAATATAAAAGGTCAAGTAACACAATAGTTACTAGGGAAAGTAATTATTATGCTACTTTTTAAAAAATATTCAAATATGTTAATGAATTTGGATCCTCCCTCCTCTTTTTAATGGAACTTTAAATTCAACTATATGCTCAATTATTTATAATAAAACCAAATAGTAAATGTGTTTAATGAATGAAATGTACACTTAATAGAATAAATTATTAACCGTAAACACTGTACACTTCTTTTGCTTTCGGGTGCTCCCGTTAGGAATCGTCACAGCAGGTCAGTCGTTTCCATCTCACCCTGTCCTCTGAATCTTCCTCTGTCACACCAACCACCTGCATGTCCTCCCTCAGCACATACTAGAGTCCCTTAATTGAGAGAGTAACGACATGATGAGTTAAAAAAAACAAAAAACGGTCACATGACTCCTGGTGCCATCTTGTGTTCAAAATAGCGTTCACTGTTAGTCCATTCATTCATTCATCTTCTACCGCTTAGTCCAATTAAGGGTCGCGGGGGGCTGGAGCCTATCCCAGCAGCCATAGAGCGCGAGGCGGGGTTAATCTAATTGTTAATCTAATTGCATGTAAATCAAGCTATTTTATTTATTTATTTGCTGAAAATGCCGGGTTGCTGTGCATTTGGATGCACAAATAGACACAACAAGGGCTTCAAGATGTACAGATTCCCTTCAGATCCGAACAGAAGAAAAATTTGGCAAAATAAAGTCAGCCGTGTGGGATGGAAGTGACTTCATCAAAGCTTTGAGGTAAATTTATTGTTCAGTCCCCTGTATAGTAAAACTCACATAAACATCATTGTATAAACCAGATATTCGCAGTCACCAGACAAAAAAGTCCCAATGTTTTTGTATTCTTTTCCATGTAATAAACACTGTATATATCGGATTTGTATAACGTATTTTCGCTCCAATTGGATAAAATGTCCCGTCTGATCACAATGTATTTCCATTAAAAGCCCCAAGCAGTCTGGACGTGCACAGTAACAGAGGTACAAATTAAAGTTCAGTGCTCTGACACTCGCAGATTTGAGGAAAGTGGGGCTGGAGTCATTTCCCTGATAAAAATCCCGACTTTCATTTTTTCACACCGTGGTCAGACGTGCACCTGTTAAATCAGACACAAAAGGCTGTGATTTGACACTTTTCTGCTTTCACTGCTTCTTCTGCCATCGTATTTTAATAGTTTTTGCAGTGTGCACGCTGATGACAAATGGATCAGAAAAGTCCGCACATTTATTCTTATTCCCATCACTACCAACCCCCAAAGGGATGAACTGTGGACTGGAGGACCACCTGCAGTTCTGGATGCAGAACCATGCACAGGGTGCACACAGAAATTTAATACACAACAGATTTAAAATAAATATAATAACAATGAAATACATTTTAAAACACAAAACATAAAAGCATGGTGTTTTACAAAAAACAACATAAAAGCATGATGGCTGTTGACTCTCAAGGAGTTCATCTGCCCTTTGACAGGCCTTGTTTTCCATCCTGCTGGGTATCATGTCACCCTCATCACCACCAGCACAAGTGGTAGTGGGGGAGCCGGTTTAGACACCAACCACCAGTCCATGCAGCAGGTTGAACTGGCTTACAGTGTTACTAGTAGCAAGATCAATACTGACCCTGTCTTAGCAGATGGATAGAGTCCTAGAAAATGAAGGATTATATTTAGAATTTAATTCAGGAAATAATTTGGATCCAGAGGATGTTTTAAGCATTCAGAACATTTTTTTCCTCTTACACAATAATTTATGTAATTCTTGATTAAATCCAGAATATATCAGAATATCCATCCTTGTTCCTTGAACAAGGGTTGATTCTAAATGCAAGGGAATAGGTAATTTGACAGTGGG
This sequence comes from Thalassophryne amazonica, assembly GCF_902500255.1. Classification (NCBI taxonomy): domain Eukaryota; kingdom Metazoa; phylum Chordata; class Actinopteri; order Batrachoidiformes; family Batrachoididae; genus Thalassophryne; species Thalassophryne amazonica. The sequence goes on from NC_047110.1 coordinate 58,595,832, forward strand.
GAACATGTGGCCTTGGCAGAGTTTGAGTGCCTTCTCGTTTTGATTTCAACACATAGTGTCCCCTACTGGTTGTATGAAGACAATATTTAGCAGACCCAAATGGTTGAGATTCCCAATGAAGGTTATATTAAATTTGATTAAACTTCTTTAACTTCAGAAATAGATACATGAATAGAGGTAGGAGTTAAAATGTAAGAGTCAAATATGCAGAGGCACAGATTGTGGACTAGATTTATCTGGTCTTGAAGATGATGGCTGGACAACAGCTCACTTCTTACATACATATATATCTTTTGAGATTTGAGGAGACCAGGCTCACACAGAGTAGCAATTTTTAATGAAAAACAATGATTGAAACCAACTGAAGAATCAGGTTTCACAGGTGAACCTGACTAATCTCAGAGGACTCAGGCAAATAAAATAAGATAATCCTTTGTTGTCCCACAGCAGGGAAATCCCATTTTACAGTGTGGAAAATATTATGTCAGTCAATGGAGACTGAGGCTGTTATCTTAATTTTGGCCTCAATGGAAGAGAAATGTTTATTTGACACACACATAAAAAAAAAAAAAAAAATCAAAACAAAAACATAGTCTTCTAGTAAATGCTTTTTGATATACACCAAAATGATTATATAGCTGAGTTGTGCTCCCGTTGCCTGAGCAGACAAGTCAAAAATCATGTTCAAGGTCAAAGTTAATTTATTGTCATTCCAAGCATGTAACACATGGAAGGAACGAAATTCCGATACTCAATGCCCAGTGAAGTCATGCTCTTGATAAATGAACATAAACTGAAGTGTTTATTTACAAAAACAAACAAGCAAACAACAAAAAAAAAACCTTCTTTAAACTCGGATCTAAAAAATACGAGTAGGTACACTCAACAAAAATATAAACGCAACACTTTTGGTTTTGCTCCCATTTTGTATGAGATGAACTCAAAGATCTAAAACTTTTTCCACATACACAATATCACCATTTCCCTCAAATATTGTTCACAAACCAGTCTAAATCTGTGATAGTGAGCACTTCTCCTTTGCTGAGATAATCCATCCCACCTCACAGGTGTGCCATACCAAGATGCTGATTAGACACCATGATTAGTGCACAGGTGTGCCTTAGACTGTCCACAATAAAAGGCCACTCTGAAAGGTGCAGTTTTGTTTTATTGGGGGGGATACCAGTCAGTATCTGGTGTGACCACCATTTGCCTCATGCAGTGCAACACATCTCCTTCGCATAGAGTTGATCAGGTTGTCAATTGTGGCCTGTGGAATGTTGGTCCACTCCTCTTCAATGGCTGTGCGAAGTTGCTGGATATTGGCAGGAACTGGTACACGTTGTCGTATACGCCGGTCCAGAGCATCCCAAACATGCTCAATGGGTGACATGTCCGGTGAGTATGCCGGCCATGCAAGAACTGGAACATTTTCAGCTTCCAAGAATTGTGTACAGATCCTTGCAACATGGGGCCGTGCATCATCCTGCTGCAACATGAGGTGATGTTCTTGGATGTATGGCGCAACAATGGGCCTCAGGATCTCGTCACGGTATCTCTGTGCATTCAAAATGTCATCAATAAAATGCACCTGTGTTCTTCGTCCATAACAGACGCCTGCCCATACCATAACCCCACCGCCACCATGGGCCACTCGATCCACAACATTGACATCAGAAAACCGCTCACCCACACGACGCCACACACGCTGTCTGCCATCTGCCCTGGACAGTGTGAACCGGGATTCATTGGTGAAGAGAACACCTCTCCAACGTGCCAAATGCCAGCGAATGTGAGCATTTGCCCACTCAAGTCGGTTACGATGACGAACTGGAGTCAGGTCAAGACCCCGATGAGGACGACGAGCATGCAGATGAGCTTCCGTGACACGGTTTCTGACAGTTTATGCAGAAATTCTTTGGTTATGGAAACCGATTGTTTCAGCAGCTGTCCGAGTGGCTGGTCTCAGATGATCTTGGAGGTGAACATGCTGGATGTGGAGGTCCTGGGCTGGTGTGGTTACACGTGGTCTGCGGTTGTGAGGCTGGTTGGATGTACTGCCAAATTCTCTGAAACGCCTTTGGAGACGGCTTATGGTAGAGAAATGAACATTCAATACACGAGCAACAGCTCTGGTTGACATTCCTGCTCTCAGCATGCCAATTGCACGCTCCCTCAAATCTTGTGACATCTGTGGCATTGTGCTGTGTGATAAAACTGCACCTTTCAGAGTGGCCTTTTATTGTGGACAGTCTAAGGCACACCTGTGCACTAATCATGGTGTCTAATCAGCATCTTGATATGGCACACCTGTGAGGTGGGATGGATTATCTCAGCAAAGGAGAAGTGCTCACTATCACAGATTTAGACTGGTTTGTGAACAATATTTGAGGGAAATGGTGATATTGTGTATGTAAAAAAAGTTTTAGATCTTTGAGTTCATCTCATACAAAATGGGAGCAAAACCAAAAGTGTTGCGTTTAGATTTTTGTTGAGTGTATATTCACTCTGAGTAAAGTTGTCACCGATGAGAGTTTTGATGGCAACATGATGCACAAAAAGCAGCAAAACTTGAACTTTCTGAGCAAGCTCACAAAACAATAACCTTTATGCTGCCACAGTACTTGTCAGCTGATGGGATTCTCAAAGCTTATGCTGTGTGTTGGATCATGTCCAGAGAAATGTGCCACATCACCAAGATTTTGTAGCTGATGTTCCCTCACTATGCAAGTGGTACTCCTCATCCACGTCTCCCTGCGTAACCGCTCATCACATACTAAATCATTCCAGTGTTTTCCAAAGATCATCCGAAGACCTAGTCCCAAAGGCATCCAGTCATCACATTTGGTCACTGGTTAGTGTCAAAGTTTTGCAACCATATATGCTGTTTACATGTATTATGTATCGGTGGAAGAAAATATTTTGTGATGAAATACCTGAATTAACAAAGTGCAATACTTATGTTGATAAATATGATATATTTTTTTAAACGAGCAATCACAGAGTTCTGGTGTCCTCCAATCCGGATCCGGATCACCTCCAAAATTCAGTGGAGTGTTAAATGCCTCATAATCTGTGGTGCAAATATGGTGAGAATCTGTGAAGTAGTTTTAATATAATCCTTCAAAGCCTATATAAAGTGAAATCTGGATCCAGATCACCTCCCAAAATTCAGTGGAGTCTTCCATGGCCTAATATCTATCCGTGCAGTAGTTTTGATGTAATCAGACAGACAGACAGACAAATAAATAAATGTTGATGATTTTTTTACATCCTTGGTGGACATAAAAATGCAAGAACAAAAATCTGGTTATCCCTCTCTGAAGATGCTGGACCAGAATTATTTTCCTTCATAATCATCTTCATAAGGGGTGCTACCATTATGGATGGTATCACTGAACTATACCAATCGGTTTTAGGACAGGGGTCAACCCTGCTCCTGGAGAGTTCGTGCATGTTTTCAAACTCTCCCTGCTCCACCCACTGCTAATTAAACTGTGCTCAGCCAATCAAAGCATGCACTAGACTTAGCTAATCAGCAGTGGTTGCAGGAGGTACACATGGAATCATTCAGGGCTGCTGACCCCTGCTTGACAAGGAGTTGGACTTACAAGACTCATGCACAGACAGGGTGATTCCGATATACCATTTCAATTGGGTTGCGGGGTAGTATAATAATCATAAAAAACAGTGTATGATATGTATTTGACACATTTGAGGCACAAATGACATGAAAAGAATATGCTCTGAATTGAGCACCTACTTGAGATGAAAAATGTGGGAACAGGGCAAAGCCTGCAGCTTTTGGTCCCTGTCCCCAATGGACTCGCCACACATGCCGCAGTAGAGCTCCAACTCCTCCACACACTCCAGGAACTTCACCACCTGCTCCCTGAGCTCCTCTTGCTGCCCCCGGCTTCGGTAAATCCCCTCTCTCAGGCAGTGGACCTTGAGTGTGCACAGCTAAACATGCACATGGCGGGGAAGATGCCTGTTAATATGACAGTGTGTCACTCCATAAACCAGATCTGTTTGTGTTGAGCATCAAATACCTTGTTGCCCATTCCATCTGCCAACACCTGTGCTCTCTGCAAAGAATCTAGAGCCTAAGAATCAACAGTTATGAGTTTGTCACAATCACCAAGGAAATGAGATTATGAGAATTATGTTTGTGGCAAAACAGTTTTTACACAGTTATACATCCAAATCTATTGTTTGGGGAGAAATGTATGTTTAAATACAGGAACCTTGTCAAATTCTTTCTGCAGAAGCCAACACTTTGCAACTCCCAAGTAGACTTGTGCTTGTCCAACTCGATTTCCAATCTCAGTCATGATGGCCAGTGCAGACTCGTAGCGCGGGAATGCTTTCTGCATGAAAGATAAAAACCATAGTAAAGCTTCCCTGTAACTAAATACTGCAAACTACGTCTTTCTGTGAGGGACCAAAAATAAATGTAAATGTAAAATTTGGTCAAATGGTGGCACCTTACATCAACATCCTGCCTGCACCGGTGTATGTCTGCAAAGTTTAGTAAGCAAAGAGCCTGCAGGGGACGGTCGCCATGCTGCAACGCAATCTTCATAGATTCCTGTTGAAGCACATGAAAGTTTGTTTTAGTGGCATAATTGCAGATTTTGAGTTTGTCTGCACCAATGATTCCAGCACAAGTTTATTATCAGCACGCAGAGGTAGGGGGAAGTCACTCTCAAGTCATCAATCTGCAAGTCCCATGTCAAGTCTCAAGTCAGCTTGCAAACACTGACTTGATACTTGCTGATTCATGACTTGAGAATGACTTGACGGTGACTTACGCCCACCTCTGTCAGCGGGTGAAGACATGCTAGAACTGTGCAGGTGTTCAAGTGTTTAGATTGTCATAGTTACTGTCTTTGAATACAGTTGTTACATATTGTCTGTTTCATTTAATGTCGAGGTTTCCTCCTGTGAGAGCTTGATTTGGTTTGTGGCTTCAACACAGATTAGCTAAAAGATCCTGTAAAGTAAAATCACACATTTGCTTGGAAAGGCCTTATACAGTATAGGTGGGAAAACTATTCCTGAAATCATGTAAGAAAAACTGTGAACTATGTAGTACTGAACTGTGGTGTTGGACCATTAAACTGGACTTCATCCTGTTTGTCATGTATAGACCCTTTGGCCTTTTGGTGCCACTATTTATCCCTGGATTCTGTACACTGTAAAAATTATCAGGGTGATTCAAGTTCAATTGGTGCCTTAAAAACATAGGTAAACTCAAATTCAAGAAAAGCTTTTATTCAACTCAGAAAGGTAGTTGCCAACTGGGAATCCTGAGCAATCACCCTGATAATCTTTAGTGTAGTGTGAAGCAGATGAGAGTTGACAACGCTCCCTGGATGGGACGCCAGTCCAATGCAAATTATTTTACCAACCAAGGTCAGTTACTGCTGGGAGGACTAAGAAAATGCAAATGAGCTGTCTTGTCCAAGGACACAGACAGATACGGGGAATTGAACCCAGGTCTGCTTAAGCTCTACATCATTTTTGTGCTTTGTATATTTTGGGCAGATGGGCAGCAGGCTAGCCAAGTGGTTAGTGCACTTGTTTGGACTGCATTTATATAGCGCTTTTCCATCTGCATCAGATGCTCAAAGCCTCACATTCACCCAAACACACTCACACACCAATGTCAGGGTGCTGCCATGCAAGGTGCTCACTACACACCGGGAGCAACTTGGGGATTGCCCAAGGGCCCTTATTGATTTTCCGGTCAGGCTGGGGTTTGAATCGAGAATCCTCTGGTCTGAAGCCCAACACTTAACCAATAGACCATCACCTTCTCTAGGTTTATTTCCAGGGTGGAAGGCTCCTGTTTTAAGACCACCCCTGCTTATTTCCCATGTAATATGGATTTGTGTCAAGAAGGACACGTTGCATAAAACGTGTCAAAACAACATGCAGATCCATATCGGATCTGCTTTAGCATCCTCAAGTGAAAAAGGGAGAATCTGAAAGCACTTTTATATTTAAAACTTACCACAAACAGCAAACTGATGATGCCATGGGACCCTTACTGAGCATTGTCTGCTATATCCAGTGTTGGGTGTAACACATCATAAAGTAATGTGTTACTGTAATCACATTACATTTGTCTGTAACGCAGTAATTTAATGCATTACTGTTGTAAATTCAGTAATCATACTACACTTTCTAAAACCATGTGACAATAACTAATTTCCCTTAAATGCAACATGAACATCAGACTGAAAACTCAACTGGCTTGTTAACTTTATTTACGCTCACAACAACGGCAGAGCATGGGAGAACTTTGTCAGTGTAAATTCCAGTGGAATTCAAAGGACAGTTAAAGTAAGGCATTACATTTTTTTTTTAAGTAGCAAGTAATATATTGCTATACAGTATACCACTTTTTTGAGCAATGACTCCAACGCTGGCTGTAATGGCATAAAGATAAAGAGCAAGGTAGTATTAGTGGTTGCGAAGGAATGTGATCTAGTATGTAGTGTGATGGCATAAAATGGCAGGTTTGTACCATCAAGTCAAGCCTGGGAGCATGCGTTGTGCTGCGCTTTGCTGCATCCACAGCACCACAGAACCGCCTTGGGTCCTGGATGGCAACCACCTAGGCAAACATCCATTCCCAGATCTCTAAAACAACCATCTATCTGCTGCAGCCAGGTGAAACATTGGTGTCCCCTTGGTGTTCTCCAGCTACTGAGGCCCTCAGGCACCTGCGTGCTGGATCATGCACAGAGAAATTGGCCACATGGCTAAAATGTTGTAGCTGACGGTCTCATAATGCAATTACTCCGCATCCTGGTCTCTCTTAGTAACTCCTCATACTAGTCTCTCATTTGATACAAAGTCATTCCAGCAGTACCCAAGGATCCTTTGAAGACACCTAGTACCACAGACATCCACCCGTCAAATTACGTCACTGGTTAGTACCATGGTACTGGGTTGTACCATGTTACAATAATAACTGTGGCATAAGTCTACACACCATATCATCTCTGGAGTATAACTTTAGCACAGCTGCGGCACTTCCAGAATACCTCCCAATGATGTCATGGCATGTATTTACAGTGTTATGGGCTTATTATAGGAAGATTAGGATGCCACAGCAGGCCAGATAAAGAAACTATATGTTGTGGTGTTGTGCTACTGTTGCATATCGGTATCCTAAACTGGTTGACTATCACCAACAGAAGTTGTAGATGCTGTGGTGATTGGTGCACAAGAGGCTGAAACCATAGTGAGGCAGTTGCTAACATTAGCTAGCTCAAGGCACCAACCTTGGCTAGCTCAGCTTCTAACAAAACTGATTCACCTGTTGCAATCTCCTCAGCAAATGTTACTTCTTCCATGACTGCCATTTGTAAAGAATTTTAGATAAACTTTTTCCTGAATTGTTCATCCCTCTCTTTACTATTTTCACACCCACTCTGGAAATGCTTCAATATTGGTGGCTGAATGCACACATTATGCATGTGACAAAGCAGGTGATGGAAAGATGTCATGCACAGTGTCTTTCCCAAATGTGTCCTTATACAACTTCATGTTGAGATAACTGTCAGAAAACTCCTCTTCCACAGCATGTTTTCACACTGGATTAATATCACCTGCGATAATTTCTATGACTCATTTTACAGAAAGTAAAAGTCATTGAAATACTGGCATGGATGCTTGTAGTCCATTAAAATGGCTGAAATAGTGCACTGAGATGCAACCAGAAACTAAAAAACTCTTGTAAAAATTGCAGTGCATCCGGAAAGTATTCACAGCATTTCTCTTGTTCCATATTTTGCTATGTTACAGCCTTATTCCAAAATGGAGTAAATTCATTTTTTTCCTCTCAAACATCTATTCACAACACCCCATAATGACAACATAAAGCTGTTGGATTTTTTTTTTTTTACTTTGTTGATGCACCTTTGGCAGTAATTACAGCCTCAGGTCTTCTTAGGGTTGCCAACTCTCTGAAAAATAAATAAGGGACACCTCACCGCAAGGGCCGACCGGCCGACTGACCATTGCCTTCACCCTTCCCAGCGTCTGTGTGAAATGATTTTTAACCATTTGACTGTTGACTTGACCCTGAATTTAGGTAGATGCATACATGCATTTGTTCTGATATGAACACGTGGAAAACAAATTATTATTTAGCAATTTATTTTTAGCGCAAAATAAATTTTCACTCACAATTTCAATATGAGCATTTTGTCTTCTTTAAAAATAAATCTCTGTAGTGCTATTGCTTAACTTAAAATTGTATAAATTAACAAAAAAAAAACAATACAAAATTTGCATCATCCAAAACAATGTAACAGTGCACATTTACACATTTAGTGTAATAAAAAGTGCAAAAAATAAAGTCTGAAAAGTAAACAATACTGTTGTCGCGCACCTTTTCCACCCAGCCATTTTCCTTTTCTCATTCTCCTCTGTATTTTTGCATTCTTTTTTTTTTTTTTTTTTTTTTTTTTTTTTAGGAGGAGTAGTAACGACGTTACATTGCTGTCCGTAGACATATCTGCAGTGCCAGTGTCGGTGTCTTTATCGATATCAGCCATGCTGCTTTGTTATTGTCGTCCAGCGACCCTCGTCGGCTCCTGACGTCGGTATCTTCTTGCGAGCAGATGTCCCTCGACCAATGAGATAAGAGTGATTCTGTATCGTCAACTCGTGTCTGTCAGCTCATTGGTGAAAAGCAGGAGAGAGGCTGGGATCAAATTTACCGTAAGTTTCCATATAAAGCGCCAGTCAATTCCATTGACATTTTACAGACTTTTTGATTCTCACAGAAATACGGGACAAACTGCGTCCCGTTTCAGGTCAATACGGAACGCACACTTTTATTTCCAAATAAGGGATGATTCCGTTTTTCAAGGGACGGTTGGCAACCCTAGGTCTTCTTGAATATGATGCCACAAGCTTGGCTCACGTATCTTTGGGTAGTCTTGCCCACTCCTCTTTGCAGTACCTCTCAAGATCCATCTGGTTGGATGGGGAGTGTCGGTGCACAGCCATTTTCAGATTTCTCCAGAGATGTTCATTCAGATTCAGGTCTGGACTCTGGCTGGGCCACTCAACGACATTCACAGAGTTGTCCTGAAGCCACTCCTTTGATATCTTGGTTGTGTGTTTAGGGTCATTGTCCTGTTGAAAGATGAACCATCACCCCAGTCTAAGGTCAAGTTTGCTCTGGAGCAGGTTTTCATCCAGGATGTCTCTGTACATTGCTACATTCATCTTTCCCTCAATCCTGACTAGTCTCCCAGTTCCTGCTGTTGAAAAAACATCCCCACAGCATGATGCTGCCACCACCATGCTTCACCGTAGGGATGGTCCCTGGTTTCCTCCAAACATGACGCCTGGCATTCACACTAAAGAGTTCAATCTGTGTCTCATCAGACCAGAGAATTTTGTTTTTCATGGTCTGAGAGTCCTTCAGGTGCCTTTGGCAAACTCCAGTCAGGCTGCCATGTGACTTTTACTAAGGAGTGGCTTCCGTCTGGCCACTTTATCATACAGACCTGATTGGTGGATTGCTGCAGAGATGGTTGTCCTTCTCAGAAAGTTCTCCTCTCTCACCAAAGGAATGCTAGAGCTCTGACAGAGTGACCATCGGGTTCTTGGTCACTTCCCTGACTGAGGCCCTTCTCCCCAATCACTCGGTTTAAATGGGCAGCCAGGTCTAGGAACAGTCCCGTGGATCTGAACTTCCTTCTTTCACACATGATGGAGGTCACTGTGCTCACTGGGACCTTCAAAGCAGCAGAAATGTTTTTTGTACCCTTCTCCAGATTTGTGCCTCGAGACAATCCTGTCTTGGAGGTCTACGGAAAATTCTTTTGACTTCATGCTTGGTTTGTGCTCTGACATGCACTGTCAACTGTGGGACCTCATATGTAGATAGGTGTGTGCCTTTCCAACTCATGTCCAATCAACTGAATTTACCCCAGGTGTACTCCAATTAAGCTGTAGAAATGTCTCAAGGATTATCAGTGGAAACAGGATACACCTGAGCTCAATTTTGACCTTCATTGCAAAGGCTGTGAATACTTACAGTAGTTTTCAGAATAATAGTAGTGCTCTGTGACTAAAACAATTAATCCAGGTTTTGAGTATATTTCTTATTGTTACAATGGAAACAAGGTACCAGTAGATTCAGTAGATTCTCACAAATCCAACAAGACCAAGCATTCATGATATGCACACTCTTAAGGCTATGAAATTGGGCTATTAGTAAAAAAAAAGTAGAAAAGGGGGTGTTCACAATAATAGTAGTGTGGCATTCAGTCAGTGAGTTCATCAATTTTGTGGAACAAACAGGTATGAATCAGGTGTCCCCTATTTAAGGATGAAGACAGCACCTGTTGAACATGCTTTTCTCTTTGAAAGCCTGAGGAAAATGGGACGTTCAAGACATTGTTCAGAAGAACAGCGTAGTTTGATTAAAAAGTTGATTGGAGAGGGGAAAACGTATACGCAGGTGCAAAAAAAATATAGGCTGTTCATCTACAATGATCTCCAATGCTTTAAAATGGACAAAAAACCAGAGACGCATGGAAGAAAATGGAAAACAACCATCAAAATGGATAGAAGAATAACCAGCATGGCAAAGGCTCACCCATTGATCAGCTCCAGGATGATCAAAGACAGTCTGGAGTTACCTGTAAGTGCTGTGACAGTTAGAAGACGCCTATGTGAAGCTAATTTATTTGCAAGAATCCCCCGCAAAGTCCCTCTGTTAAATAAAAGACATGTGCAGAAGAGGTTACAATTTGCCAAAGAACACATCAACTGGCCTAAAAAGAAATGGAGGAATATTTTGTGGACTGATGAGAGTAAAATTGTTCTTTTTGGGTCCAAGGGCAGCAGACAGTTTGTGAGACGACCCCCAAACTCTGAATTCAAGCCACAGTTCACAGTGAAGACAGTGAAGCATGGTGGTGCAAGCATCATGATATGGGCATGTTTCTCCTACTATGGTGTTGGGCCTATATATCGCATACCAGGTATCATGGATCAGTTTGGATATGTCAAAATACTTGAAGAGGTCATGCTGCCTTATGCTGAAGAGGACATGCCCTTGAAATGGGTGTTTCAACAAGACAATGACCCCAAGCATACTAGTAAACAAGCAAAATCTTGGTTCCAAACCAACAAAATTAATGCCTCGCAGATATGAAGAAATCATGAAAAACTGTGGTTATACAACTAAATACTAGTTTAGTGATTCACAGGATTGCTAAAAAAGCAGTTTGAACATAATAGTTTTGAGATTGTAGCGTCAACAGCAGATGCTACTATTATTGTGAACACCACCTTTTCTACTTTTTTTTTTTACTAATAGCCCAATTTCATAGCCTTAAGAGTGTGCATATCATGAATGCTTGGTCTTGTTGGATTTGTGAGAATCTACTGAATCTACTGGTACCTTGTTTCCCATGTAACAATAAGAAATATACTCAAAATCTGGATTAATCTTTTTAGTCACATAGTACTACTATTATTCTGAACACTACTGTATACATGTGATTTCTTACTTCTTAGCTTTTATTTTTAATAAATTCTTAAAAATCTTTAAAAAAAAAAAAACATCTTTTTTCACAGTGTCATTGTTATTGTGTGTAGAATTTTGAGGAAAAAAAATTTCATCGATTTTGTATAAGGCTGTGACATAAAATGTAGAAAAAGTGAAGCGCTGTGAATACTTTCTGGATGCACTAAATGCCACCCCTCCTCTTTACATACCATAAACCTGTCCCATCTGAATAAATTATGCAATAAGTGATTAATAAATCAGTCATACTGCATACATGACAAGATTTTTTTATGGTGTGAGCAGATGATGATGGAGAATTTTGCAAACTATCTGCTGTTGAATGGAAGACTATTATAAAAGTAGTAGTAAGAATACTATTAGTAACTGTTAAAGAGAACATTCGCGTCAGTGACATGACATCAGATTTCTGTGCTCCTGCATTTGTGATAACACTACATGTAGCTGCCGTCCAGCTGGATCGCGCCCCAGGCTACTGCTGCAAGTCGGCCCAGACACGTACCAGCAGGACGGCCCACACAATGCCCCACATCATTCACACTAGTCAAACAAATGGGTGTATAATGCTCTCAAGTGTGTTCCAGAGAGCCTCGTACAAATACACCCTGATAGCAACTTCCTGTATTGCCACGTAATTTCTAATGGTGCCAGTGTAACTTTAGACCAGGGTTGGGCAATAGTGAAATGAAAGGAAAGGCCAAGACAGCACAGGTTTACTTGGTACCAATCAACTCAGCAGTTGTTTAAGTTGGAAGGAGAAGAAGCACAGATTCACAAGACCCCAGGCAATTGTACAGGACCCGTGTCATGATAAATAACCCTATGTGTATACTGGTAATTTTTTCACAACTTTGGAAGTCAATTTAATATACTTGATGTTTTTATTGTTTCAGATTTGGCTGGATGCTTAATGACACCTTTTTCTGTGGTGTGACAAACTTCCAACACACATTTTACTTTCTAGGATCTTTAAAAATCACAAGAATTAAAAGTCTGATGCCCCCTTTTTTTTTGGTTTGTTTTGTTAAATAAATGTGATTCTGAAGGAATTCAGTTAAATAAAGCCATAACTGCAAAAACTGATTTGTATAAATGAAAAAAAAAAATGACGTCCTAAAGCTGAAACACATCCTGTTGTGCACTCCAAGGCAGTGACAAAGTTATTTTTTGCTCTCAGTACAAAATTAGTAGAGTAAAGCCACTCGCTTCATTAACACTTGAAACCAGCACTGGCGTCAGCATATTTTTTTATCTACCGCCTGGTACAATATAGCACATAACAGTTGCACCTGTTTGTAAGACGCTGTCTGCTATATCCGCAACATCAGGACAGACAAAAGGCATCAAGCTGGTGACGAAACCAAACAGTGTTTGGGGATGAAGCATGTGTCTGAGAACAGTCATCTGCTGGACGGCTATAAAGCAATACCTCACAACACTCCATGGCGTCTGGCAGGCGCTCCAGCTTCCTGTAGGCTACAGACATGTGGTACTGGCTCATGGCACGATACTTGAGGCTCCAACCTTTCCCATAGTCATTGACAAGCTCAGCTGCTTTGCAGGGGAAGAACAGGGCTTTCTCATAGTCCTGTTAGCAGAAAGGACAGTCAGGCCTCTAATGTTGCATTTGCCAAACATTTGATGCCATCAGCACAAACCTTTAATTTGCACTTAAGGTTTTGAAGGCAGATGCCTCTTTGGGTTTTACTCTTTATTCTGGTGATTGATTTTGACAAAAAGCAGTAACAAAACAAAAAACACTGATATCACAAAAAGTTAATAAAAAAAATTCTGTTTAAGTGTTACTCAACAAAAATATATCTGCAACACTTTTGTTTTCTCTCCCTTTCTTCATACATTGAAATAAAAACTTCTTCAACGCACCTAAAATTTTGTTCACAAATTTGTTAAAGTCTGTGTTAGTGAGCACTTCACCTTTGCCAAGATAACCCATCCACCTGCCAGGTGTCAAATATCAAGATGCTGATTAAACAGCATGATTATTGCACAGATGTGCCACAGACTGGTCACAATAAACACTTACTCTAAAATGTGCAATTTATAACATCACTGAGCTGTTGTGTGTATTGAGTGGTCATCTAATGACCATAATCTACCTCCAGTATTGTTTCCAAGAATTTGGCTGCACATCCAACCAGCTAAGGACCACCACATCCAACTTCTTCACCGAATACTGTAAAGACTTTTTTTCCAGGTCTACTGCACATTTTAACGTGTGCTTTTATTTGACCAATCAAAGAGAGAACTGTGCAGCAATCATACTGTTTAATAAGCATCTTGATGCGCCATACCTGCCAGATGGAAGGATTGTGGTGGCAAAGGTGCAGTGCTCTTTCACATGGACTTTTAACAAATTTGTGAACTGTAGTGAAATAAACCATTTATGTGCACAAAAGAAGTGTTACATCTTTTATTTCAACTTATGAAACACTGGGGTGAAAACAAAAGTGCTACACTTATATTTAAGAAAATAATGTTGGTTCCAGGCCCCTTGATTTGCTCTGAGTTCAGTCTAAGAATAATCCACTATGCTAGCCTGGAAATCACAACTACAGGCTAACAGCAGAGCTAGGAGGTATGCCCTCCTTTTATTTTTTTCAGTCCCATTTTGTCATAAGTAAGTTATGGTGGCTTAGTGGTTAGCACTGTTGCCTCACAGCAAGAAGCTTGTGGGATCGCTTCCCACCTGCTCCTTTCTGTGTGTAGTTTGCATGTTTTCCCCGTGTGGGGTCGCTCCGGCTTCCTTCCAGTTCCAAAGACAAGAAGTGTCTGAATGACATCATCAAGGTGTGCTGAAGGTGGGTAGTCAAACTGGTGTCCAACTTATGGACCTCTGGTCTCTCTGGAAAATGTGGGTGGTCCAGAAAGCGCACATATAATAATATTATATATTAATAATATATAATATTATAATAATATTATCATAACCTGATCACGTCCTTGGCAGTGAATTCGTAATCATGCCATCAGGTCGGCAGTATTATGTGCTGATTTGGGAAACAAATCTTTATGCAAATTCTTCTATTGCTTCGACCATAAGGTTGCTAAATGCACAAGTACAAAGATGAATTGGGATGATTTTGCATATTGTTTTTCTGTGCTGTCACTGGTTGTGATTACTGTGATTATTGTTGTGATTATGTTTGATTGTGGATGTTAAATGGTTGTTAATTATCCCTTTTTAAAAAAATCATATTTATTCTGTAATTATGGACAGGCTGACAATTTGATTAAAACCTCTTTCACTGTTGTTTTTGGAGGTATTTAACAGTAAATTCTTTCTGGGTTAGCCTCAGCAGATCCCGTATGGATCTGCACACTGATTTGGCAAAAAATGCACTTGACGCAACTCTACATCACACAGAGAATGGGCACAGGTGGCCTTGAACAGGGAACCTTCTGTTTAGGAAAGAACTGCACGAACCACTTGGCCACAACGCCTGATTTGACTTACTTTTGTTTAAAACACAAAGAAAGTCTGAAATGCAGTTTACACCATACTAGTTTTGATTTACATGTTAAGGTTCTTTTAGGTGGTGAGTGATATCAAAAGGATTGAACAGAAAACGTACTTCAAAGTTTAGAAGTTGTATTGAAAGGTGCCTACACTGATAACAGTCATCTAACACAGCACTGGGGTCTTCGAACAAACTACATGCACCGTTTGAACAAAGAGCCCTGAATTCTCCCTGCACTAACTTTTGCTCCTGAGTCAAGTCCGGCCCTCATGTGGGTGGTCCTTAGTCTGTGTGAATCAGTGGATATGTGATTGATTGCAAAGTGAAGTAGGCAGGTACAAGTGGGTGTCATGCTCACGTTGCGTTCAAGGCGGTATGTAAAAATTTTATGGTGCATGTCAGAGTGCCAAACAACAAAATCAGTGCTCCATCATGTCGTTCCCATTCTGTTCCAAATAGATGTGAATACTTTGGTTTTATCAATTAGACAACTATAAAAAGCAGTTAGGTTAAGATCAGATAATAGTACCAAATACAAGCACATTTTGGATGTGCGTCGTCCATTTTGTGGTATGCATCTTGGAATACTGATGTTTTATATTATCATTAGCCTCTTTAAACCCAGTTAAAGCCACTTTACCATTACTTTAGACCTCTTTAATCCAGATTTAAAAAACAGATCATTTAATATCTATTTAAAGAAATTTATGTAAACCACTCAATAAAAGTTTGTATCACTAATTTAGCCAAAATAGACTGTTTAAAACCCTTTTAACCAGTTTAACACATTTGAAGAGATTTAAAACATGTTTAAACAAGTCTATCCTTCATGCATATTTTGTTTCAAAAGAGAAAAAGCATCACATTGTGTCACTGAACAAGCTTGCAGGTGTCAAAACTTACCATCTTCTTTCTGACAATTTCAAAATGAACCAGTTATCAAAAATCTTTTTTCCCCTCACTCAGTTAACCACTCAACTAGCTGCTGAGCATCAGTTGTGGTTTCATAAAATAACAATGTGATAAATGAGTGAATTCTTTCACCACAACACGATCCCACTGAAACTAATCCCCCCCACGTGAAGCCAGGGGATTTACTCATGCAATTCTCTGATGTCAAGAGAACTGCACAAGGCCCGCCAGGCGGCCTACTCACTCCGCCAACGCTGCACAATGCCCAGCACTGCATGCGCTAATCATTGATGATGTTTGCTTGGATGCTCTGCAGTGTTATCATACCCTCCAAATACACTGGCAGCATCAATAATGATTGCGTAATCCACTCACATGCTCAGTCCAACAATTTGCCGTACTCAAACAGAAAGCACAAGAAGTCTGCAAACACGTATTTAACAACTATTAAACATAACAGAAAGACTGATGCACGTGTGCTGCATTATAAAAACACATCTTATGTCAGGTACCTTAAGCTGGATGTAGATGTTTCCCAGGCTGCAGCAGACTCTGCACTCAAGCATCTTATCATCGTTATTATGTGCATAGCGTAGAGCTTTCTCGTAGCTCTCCAAAGCTTTCTGGAAGACGCTGAGGCCCAGGAAGGCATTGCCCATGCTTAGACAGACCTGGCCATTGAGTTGCAGACTGACTGTAGTGCCCTGCATGTTTAAACAGGTTTTGCAGTAGGAGACCGTTTTCTGGAAGTCACATAGCTTTTCGTTGCTCCTTGCCAAGTTCAGGTAGCCTTCTGTCAGGTAGTCTGGGTCCTCCATCACTCTGGCTGTGTCAATTTGATCAAGGGCATACTGCAGGAATAAGGTGATGGAGAGGTTATAGACAATAAATGCTAATGATTGGATACAATTATCATAATACATAGGGTCAAAACTATTTATGAAGGCTTTAAGAAACTATGGCTGCTGGGTGGTTATGTCAACAAAACACCACACATACTCAGGTTGCAGGGCTCTTATTTACTATGCATCATACGGAAGCCACAAATTAACCCATGGCTCTCAGGATCATTGTGAAGGGAACCTGTTCCATAACCACTAGAACATTGTGAACATGCTCCAACAGAATGACATTCATTCATCAGACTGTGACCTCACACATGCCAAAGTGTTGGTTGCATAACCTAGACATAAATAAATAATAAAAAAAAAACAATGGCATCTCTTAATAATAATAATAAAAAAAAATTCTACACAAGGCAAACTTCACACATTTACTGTTTTACTTGTTCTACAACACACATGAATTGCAAGTTAGTAGTTTTGTACAAATCTTAACAGCCATAATGATTGTAGCTTACCTTTAGCATATCCTTGTATTTTCCCATTTCTGAGTGAGCTGTGATCAGGCACCCCAAAACTCGAAACTTCCCTCCAGGATCTGATGTCCTCTCCAACACTTTTGTCCAGACATGCAGAGCATTTTCTGTCTGATTTGACTGATACAACCTAAGGCCCTTCTCGATCTGCTGTTTGGTTTGGTCCTGGCCCATCTCTGCTGCGAGGAGCCTCATAAAAATATTAATTTGTATCAGCCATGCAATTGCAGTGAGGCAGCAAGAAAACAAATCCTTGCCGTGCACAGTACAACTCCCAAGAAGATCCCTTGAAGATGATCCTCTGAGGTCGGTGCCAGGAGGCCTACCAGATCCCGCCCGCCTCGCCCCGGCTGTGCTGAGATGGAAAAGAAACTGGATCCACCAACGTAAAATGACAATACACCAAGAACATTATGATCAATCTCTTCGTGAAGGTTTGGAGGCTCAAGAAAGGATCTCCTCCATATTTCACTGCAGCGATTTCCCCCTCACCATTAAGGGTTTGAAAATTCTCCCTGAGAATTTTGAAAAACCTAAAAGAAATACGTTTCCCAGTGGAGTCCTAGCAGTGATATCCCAGAATATCTTCTCCCTCCACACCCCAGCAAAAGGAATTCTCAGCACCCCCGTGTCCAACCCCCTCCACCTTCCTCCTACTGCTGGTGCTAAAACAGATGGCCTTGTCAGTCTAGACCATGTGTCCCTTCAGGAATTCCGCTCTGCCCTCATCAAGTTGTTACAAGGTCACTACAGCTCCTTGCGATCTTCCTTCACACTAGACCCCACAAAGACCAAAGACGGGATTGCAACTTTTCACACAAACGCTTTTGAGCGACAAAAACGCACATCTACAAATAGAATTGACCCGAGTCTCATAAGTGGGACTGAGAACTGCATTGCAGAGCCTATAAACAGCTTCAATCACAACATTAAGGGACTGTATGGGGCTTTCAGTGATCAGCAACTCATATTGGGAGACCTTATGGAGGGGCATATATGCCCCCCCAACCCCAACCCGCCCCTCATCTTGGCGTCAGCAACTGATGCTTAGAATAGTTCACAAAGTCTGACATGTTACCCGCTTTGGGTTTCAGCTGCACAGTCTCCTGCTACACATCAATAGGATCAAAGTTTTGGCCTGTCTCAGTTTTCTCTCCTTCTGCAGCTCCTTTAACCTCATACAACGCAAGCACGTTTCTTTATCACTTCCTCATTCACAAGACCACTAACAATATGAAGATGAATCACTTTGATTCAACTTGTTTTCTGTGAACCAACTGGTTCAATGGCTATGGTACGAAAAGTGCAGAGATTTCCAAAACTACTCTGGAAAGGTATTAATGAAAATTAGGGGTGTTCCGATACGGCTTGTTTTTTTTACCCTGATCCCAATCTGAGTCGTTTAATATTGAGCATCTGACAACATCTAGTGCTGACTTGTATTTTCCTTGATATTACACTTGCATAGAGCAGAATGCAAACATTAAAGTCAATCCATTTAAGTATATGCATTTCACTTTAATGGCTCTGCATGAAGAAAAGAAAAAACATCTTCAACTTAAGCTTCTTAATGTTTATATTCATTTACTTAGTGCAGAATTGTGTACTAGGACACTCAAGAATAAAAGTGACTGTTTTAGATGTTAAAAATACATCCATTATTATGGCATTATTATTATTATTGTTGACGTGTTTATTTTTTTGTGGAAATTGCTACCCGATGGGTCGATAAGAAGACCCTATCACACTCACTGTTCACAAGAAGCAGGGTTGGTGGGTATCTGAAGTTACCTGAAATATGTTTTTGAAACTCTCACCATGGTAGGTCTGAGCGCTGCATATCGCTCTGTGCTAATCAAACAGAGAGAAACTGGTGCACACTGTTGATCTGAGTGGATAAAATAGGCTCGCTGTGCATTTAAAGAGAGTGTTATACTGCTTTTTAAAATGCACCCCATGGCTCTGTAGTGAAGTAGTAGCCAGGAGTTTTTTTTTTCTTCTTTCCCCCTATCCACTGACTGAGCTTCTGAAGTGAAGCAGAGGGAAGGCGTGCACACTTATTTAATGACCTGGGTGTAATTAAACAGATAGAGATCAATCAAAAATAAATAAATAGATGTCTTCATCGGGCTGATACTCATTGGATTCCATCAGATTGGGAGATCCCTAAATCATAAAATCTGCAAACATAATGTGATCATTAAGTCATGAAAATATAATAAAGTAACAGTGTAGTTAAAGTAATATATTTGACAATTCGGTTAACACGTCAAAGAACATGTATGTTGTAGGCTACATCAAAAATACCATTTTAAGACAATAAACTTAAATTTGATCAGTTATAAAAAAAATCTACTATACTTACGCACATTGAAAGATATCTACACAACTACAACCTCATGTATTCATGTACAATAAAGCTGTAAATCCACACCCCCCATTAACTGATCAACTGAATGATAAATTATTTGAGGAACAATTTATCAAAATGCAACTCACTCATTTCAGCTTCTTCAAGGAAGAGGTTTCGTAAAGAGGACCACAAGTGCCACTGAAATAGTAAAAAAGGTTTAATTACGTAATAACATTATAACAAAACAGGCATTAATGAATTTGCTTGCAAATTAATTTAATACCTATTTATTGTTGTACAATTAGTTATTGGTTAATTTAAAGCTTTATTACTACTTGACTGGCATGTGGTCCTTCACAGTTTAGAGCTGCTTAATATTTTATACTCTAATAATTTGAAAATCTATGGGTTTACATCTGTTGCTCAAACAAAAAAGGGGGACATTTGAAAAAGTGACCTTATGGTTTTAGAAACTGACATATCATTATCTAAACAAATAATCAATTTAAAAAAAATTATTATGCTCACAGTTTAATTACTGTAATAATAAAAATAATAGATTTTTTTCTTAAATACCAAAGCTGTTCATGCATGTCAGTAAACAAGTAGTGCACGGGACATTGTTGATTATCTTCAACACTGGTTACTGTATTGCCACAGAATAAGTTTCTCACCTGAAAGTTCCACAATGAGACACACTGTAATACAAGCGAATGACACACTGCTCATCTTCTGACTGTAACTGTGGTTATAAATTACAAAGGAATAAGTGACAGAGCAACCAAATGAGTGAACACACGCTTAAAGCAGGTATGCTCAGTGGAGATCCAACAGTCTCTGATCATCTGGGATCGATACCCAGAAGATCATTTAGGCCAATACAAACTGCCAGTTTGTGAGGAGGATCTTTATACCTCTTATTACAGAAACAACAGATGTGGCAGGGTTAAACTTTAATGTGTTTGCGTCACCCTTCTTGCACTTGTCCCTGAAGACGTAGATGCA